>NC_053024.1:275443120-275554273 GCF_003073215.2 Triticum urartu | reverse complement strand
CAAGCTTATCGTCTTGTTTGTCTCCTCGCTTGCGTCGCCATCGGCATCAACCGAGATTCATCCTTCCTTTTTAATAATAGCCCCAAGACATCCCACAATTCCTTCCTTTCAACTATGGAAATCCATAGTTCCTTCCTTTAATACCGTGAAAGACAGCCCACAATTCCGTTTAGCCTCAAGTCTATTCCCACTCTCCTTTCCCACTCTCCTTTTTAGGACGCCCTGCTCATATTGCAGGGAAGCTGCGGTCCTATAAACTGGTAGAATCCTGTCTAAAGCAGCGAGGTGGGATAATTGAACATGTAATATAGATGGCTCAGCTGGTTGCTGCAGCTCTCGACGACAATTGAGGTCCCGAGTTCGAACCCTGATGTTGGCCATTTTTTTGTGTGCCTGCGAAAAGGCCCATCCGTGGCCCATTAGAAAAGATTGACAATGCAACAATTTGAGGGCCCAGTGGCGCGCGATGTACGAAAAAGGTGGGGCGGATGGACGGACGAAAACACGGGCGAAATTATGGTGGTAAGAAGCAATAGCCCTTTTATTAGTAGGTATAGATGTGCTGAGATTACCCTTATACATTGTCAGGAGCAAAATGAAAATCTTTAAACCAGCAGCCAGGCAACCATAGCCACTGCTGTTGAAATAGAACACTGCAAGCTTACAACGAATTTCCAATCAAAGATGACAACATAGGTGAAGTATAAAATTTGTAGCACGCCTATTTGCTCTTAGCCTTCCAATCAATAACTGCCACCTCATCACTATGGTTTTCTCATCACCAAGTCATTTAGTCTCTCACGTAGCAGTAACACAAGCTCCTGCCACCTCTCTATCATGGCAAACTGGCAACATCCAAGCCATGGTGTCAATACACCTGTATCAACTCAGGATATTTTTATCAACTCCATTGACCCAGCTGACCATTTCTTTCATGGGCACCAACTTGCGGATAAAGAAATAATCTTATGGATCAACTCTTTCCCTATATGTGAGTAAAAATACATTGCAATTTGCATCATCGCTGCCCCTTCCCCCTTCCGATTCATCCATCAGTCAGCTAATGTCAGCATCCACCATATCCTGCATGTCTTGCAAGTGGCTGATGGCTCACATTTATTGCTGGATGCATCATCCTTTGACTACCCTTCCTTTTGCTCCCAGGAAATTCAAGTACAGAACCAACCAATCAGTCAGTACACACAGGTTCTGCCATAGTAGTACATGGCGTGATCACCGCCAGCTGATGGTCTCTATTGGGCGTACTTTGGCGCTGGCTCGAGGATGTCTCCAAGGCCTCGTCGAAGTGGCCATCACTAGCTGCAGAGGTGCCAAGATGCCAATACATTTAAAGCATGTCCTGAAACATCAGAGCACATGACTTGTTTACCAGAATGTCAAGTGCAGTTGCTAAACAGCATCACAACTTTTAGGCTGTTTATAGAAAGCTCAGCGTCTCCGCACGGTTCCTTGAAGCTAACCATTTCGACTTATTTGATCGAAATCTTGCTAGCTCAGTGAGCTTTCTTTATCTGTTTAGTTCAGCTTGTCTTAGCCTACCTTCTGTACATGGATTTTTTTTTTCTAGTTCAAAGTTTCTTGGCCTTCCTTTTGTATGACGTTAGAGTGTCTTAGCCTGCCTTAACAGTTAAACCGACTGAAATTACAACTCGTTGATAACTTCTGTAACCATTTCCCAAATTTCTGTCTTTTCTAATTGATGTTGTATGCTCTAGTATAACTTCTGCCACATCAATTACCAGGAATGGGGATTTATGATGCCATGAAATTTTGCAAGGCTGATATCTCAACTGTTTGCTTTGGATTGGCGGCTTCCATGGGTGCATTTTTGTTAGCTGCTGGGACAAAGGGAAAGAGATTTTGCATGCCAAATGCGAGAATTATGATCCATCAGCCATCAGGGGGAGCTGGTGGGAAGGTAGGATTTCCTAATGTAGTTCATTTTTGCAAATAGTTAGTGATGGAATCATGAATTAGCTTGCTAAAAAATCATATGTATGTTTTTTGATTAATGGATGTAGTGTCGTATTATCAAACAGCTTATGTTGAAGTCTGGAAACTAAAATGGCCCAGTACCGATTGAACTAACAAACCTTATTTCTGATACAGTACCTTGACTGTTTCGTGAGGTGTCAAATTTGTGGGGGCATAATCCGTGCATTCCTTATGTGCTTTCAATATATAATAAATTTTAAAAAATATACACTACAATGTGATGTGACTGAGGCAAACAAGTGTGATTTCAAAGTTAAATTCTTCGAGGTAGATGTGCCAAGAAGAAAATTATGATCAGTTTGTGTGATATAGAGGGCTATGATCAAAGTTAAACTCTTCGAGGCAGCAGCTTGGTCTGCAAGTGCTCCTCGGCCACAACGCTGCCGCTCCACGTAGCGGTCTCCTCTTCTTCGAGGCTGTCAGAGCAGAATAAGTGTTAGTCATTCACGATTAATACATAAAATATCAAACAAGAGGCAAGGTACTTACGCGATGCCTTGGGCGGGTTAAAGCCCAACCTCTACCTCCTTTTCAGAGTGGAGGAGGGCTTTGTCAGCCTGGCACAGCCCGCAGGCTCACCTCCGGCCGCCGTAGAGTGGCTTTGCAGGGACGCTTGGCGGATGGGGACAGCCTCCATGGGTTCCTCGATGCGGATCCCATAGTAGGCTTCCTCTTGTGCGCATTGATAGGTGGGGCCGCCTTCCCTTCGCCAGCCGCGCTAGCGGTAGTTTTCCTCGAAGACTATTCATGACGCCGCCTTCCTAGCACCACTGTTGGACTCGACTTCACCGCCGCCTGCGCCAGCATAGCTTGATGCATGACCGGGGTGGTGCAACATAGCACGAGTCGGCAGTGGAGGGTCAGAGGCAAGACCTTCGAAAGTCCAAGGGAGTAAAAACCAAGTCAGAGTTTGATGGAGGAAGCAAAAATCAATCGAAGGAAAAAATACTTGCCTATTGGCGGTGGATTGACTGTGTTGAACCCATGACGTCCCTCACCGAGCACGTAGAGGTGGTCGTGGTCCTCCTTGGGGATCTCCAAGAAGTTAGCGATCCTAGCTTTGACGGCCTCCTTGTCCGTAGGAGTGCTGATCATTGTATTAGGGTCTTCCTAACTAGGATATTTTGGTATGCAGTCGTACCTGACCCTTAGGGGCCGGATTCGGCGACACAGAAATGCCATTAGGAGTGTATACACGGTCACTCCCTCTTTTAGCCGCTTGATCTTGAGGAGTACCTTGGTCGCTGGCTTCTCGACAAGTAGTCCCTTGGCTCCGAAGGAGTCATGGTGAACTTTGGCAGACTTGGAGTCCCATTGGCGATGTAGAACCAGGTGGCCCGCCAATTCTTCACCGACTTGTTCACAGTATACTCCAAAATACTCTATCTTGATGTCTGTCTTGTCCCCTAGATCCAACCGGATCTGGAAGATAGCGCCATCACAAACGTTCGTCTTGCCCACTTGGGGCTGCGGCTTCACGCAGGCGCGCCAAAAGTTGAAGTGGGGGCGGATGCTGATGAGGCACTTGCAAGACGTGATGAAGATCGCCACATGGAGGATCGAGCTGAGGTTGAGATTGTGCAGCTCCAACACGTTGAAGAAGGGCAGCCCCCGCAAGTTGTGCACGGGCTACGAATGGTCATAGACGGTGGTTGCGGTGGAGAAGCCGCCTCGTCGGGGCGAGGTGCCGAAGCAGCAATTCCTTGTGCAGAGTGCCGTAGGGTCAAAATCGCCAGCAATAGAAGCCTGGTGGAGGTCAACATCGTGGATGCTCACGGTGGACTCCTTGAAGTTCGACGCCATGAAGTCCAGAAGGTCGAGTGTCTCCCACGGGATAACTTCCTCCTTGCAGTCCCAAAGCGGCTCCTTGATTTGGAACTCGAATTGCTCCTCGCCCTTGCTGCAGCGCATCTGAGCGGAGCAAGAGTTGGGTGGTGAGAGCGCGGGATTTGGTGGAAGCCAAAATCTCGAAGCTTGCTAATGCAGTGCGAGGAAGACCCATGCAAGAGCAATGGAGCGCGGTAAAAGGTAAAAATCCCCTCTTTGTTATCCATGACCAAAGACATTGAAGCGTCTGTCACCGATTGTTTGCCATGTGCCCCACTATTTCTCCGAAACATCCCATGACGTGCGAAGATCGAGGAGGTTAATGGGCATGCATGGCAACCGCTGACGTCACACACAATTGGCATGTCTCTTGGTGCTCCTTTGACCAACATTGACTTGTTTCAATTAGACCTGGTGACTCTTAGAGCTCCCGTTTGCTTGGAACGGGCTTAGACCAGTTCAATCTATTCAAGCCCGACCCTGGGGCGTCACGCGCCGTCGTTCGCTTTGATTGAACTTGGACTAACGGAGCACCTTTGGCGGGGACATAGATGCCAGTGCATCACCCTGACGACAATTAGTTCGCCAGAGCAACAACTCTGATAAAACGCAGATTTCAAAGTTGAGCTCTAATAGCTATGCAAATTTCAGGGCACCCTAATGGTGGTTAAATCGCCAGAGCCTCGCTCCGATGACGTCAAACTTTCGGAGCGTAGCTCTAAAGGTACGAGAATAGCTCTGCCTGTTCGGAAAACCATTGGTGGCAACCCACCAAGGGTTCTACAACAGTCTTGGAAAGCTCTCCTGTGAAGGGAATCCATAGTGTCTGCTCCCCTACGAGCGAAAGGTCAGACGACAACAAATTTGACCAAGAAGCATTTTGACTTCAATTTTTGGTTAGGATGAGAGTTCTTAGGTTATCCCTCCCATAGGCTCTTGCTAGCAACATGACCGACTCCTACGCTAGATACCTTGCAGGAGTTCTGTCTGAATTCATGGCGTGCTCAGGATAATTGGTGAGAATAAAGTCAGACGATTAACTTGTTACTCACATAACGGCCGCGGGCTTCTTCGTCCGAGGATAGAGGTTGTTTAGACCTATGAATTACTAATCATCTTATTTCATGAACTTCTTGAGCTCATCAAGGCTAGTCTGCCGATCGACGACAAGGCGCAGGCGCGCTCAGTCCGAAAACGATTCTAAACCTTAGTTTAGATGAAGTATCAACAACTGAGATCTTGAAGAGCTTTGGGGCTACTGACAATTCCATGCCCCAGAGGACAGAAGAAGCCCAACAACCACAGGGTGCCCCAACTTTATTCCTTGGACTCCTCTGGCAATACAGGGCGCATCGCCACCTTGGTGGGCAAGACAAGAACTTTGCTACGTATCTAGCTAGTTCTTCTGTATTTAGGCATATACTAACCGACTTGGGAATCCTATCAACCTAGCCACGACATATAAGGCGTGGCAGTTACCCCCCCCCCCCCCCCCCCATACAAACCCTAGTTCTCATGCGAGGCGAGATCATCAATACAGACAAGCAAGAAGTAGAATATTACCTCGACCGAAGGGCGTGAACTTGGGTAAATCTTCCTCATGTGCACCATCCGGATCTCCGACACCAGCGCTACCCCTAGATGGATATTGTCAGGAAAATACCAGGACAAGATCGGACTTTGACAACGCTCGGTGTTGTGTTACCTCTTGGGCGCATTGGCTCGGAGCCGGATCCGGCTGATGGGTCCAATAGTTTGAGGCTGCTTTGTTGGCGTCATCTAGCAAAGATGGAGTTGAGCGACTTGTGTGGCAATGATGGTGGTGACGAGCGGAATTGGGTCGCGGTATGACCTCTGTCGTTGATCGCTTGTTGGTCTTTTGGGTTGTCCGTGCAATGTTCTTGTCGTGTAGCGGTGAAGTCAGAGCTACAGGTGTTGCGGGCAGCATTGCGGCAACTATGCCTCGAGAAAGGCGGTTTTCTTGTATGACGGTCTCCAGCACAAAGTTTGCAGTTTTCTGATACGAGGCTCATCGTTGAAGTCGGAGCTGCCTTGTCCTCGACGTGTTGAGTCCTATCACTAGTGTTTGTGGCCTGTTGATTGTTTTTTCTTAGTACGGCTTCACACAGTTGTTGTTGTCGGTAACAAAGTTTGAGTCACTTGCTCAAGGAGTGATGATGATGTGTGCTATCTTAGTGGTATTTCTATCCTCGATGGTGTGTATGTGCTGTTTCTGTTGTGTGCTCGGTCGGCTGATGGTGTCCTTGAGACTGTCATGTTCCGTGACGCTCAGCGAGGGCGGGTGTATCGGTTTTAGCCTTGTTTTGGTAATTAACTACGGTCATCTTCATGTACACCTCAACATCTCCCCAAGCCCCAAGTAGACCTAGCATGAGAGCTCATGCATGTGCCATTGCATATCAGCTCAATTGAGCTTGGCATGAATATCCATTGGACTTGGTTACTACCTCATTGTGGAACCACGTGTGTCTTTAGGTACGTGGACGACCCCCGCCAAGGATCTAAGGAACCTCACGAAGTCCGAGAAGAGGAGCTAGAAGGGCACATGGAAGGAGGAGCCCAACAACTGGAAGAAGAAGCGACGCACAGACGACCCCGTGTGCACGACCCCTCTGGACCCCGTGCGCACGAGCTATCCAGAGACTTTCCGGATACCCCGTGCGCACGGCCCCCCTAGACCCCATGCGCACAGGCACCCGCTGGAGCTGCTGACCTCTCTGTGCGCACGGGCCTGTACTGTGCACACGGGACCCCGTGTCCACGGGGGTACTTTAGCTCGTGCGCATGGGCCTGCCCGTGAGCTGAACGGGGAATGCCCCTTTTACCCTTCCACTTTGTCCCTCACCTCCAGCCACCTATATATTCCGTACCTAGGTCATTTGTTAGGGTTAGCAAAGGATATGATATAATTTAGAGAGAGCTTTGCTCATCTACCTCTTCCTTGGATCAAGACCTCCTAAGGGAGAAGGATCCCCATCATAGGATCATCAAGACCTCCTATGGGAGAAGGATCTCTCTAGATCATCAAGACCTCATGTCCTCTTGGATTTGGGATGAACCTTACCATGTATCCTTGTTCCCTTTGATTGTTCATGTACCTCATGGATCTTATGTGTTTGTTAATCTAGTTGATGTGTGGTTGTGCTTGTTCTTGAGTGTTCCTCTTGTGATTTCTCCACATTCCTCCCTGTGTTCTTCGTGGATTTCCCCTCCAATTCGTGAAATATCACCAATTAGGGTCTCCACCCTGCATCATCTTGGATCAGAGCTTAGGTTCTCGCAAATTTGGAGTCTACCTCCTTCATTTTGTAGCCTAATTTTGTTTGTTTTTGTCCCAATTTGAAAATCCCCACCAAAAATAGTCTCACCAATTTTTTTGCCATTTGTTGGTTCTTGTGAGATTTTGTTGTGTTTGATCCACAATTTTGTTGTTTGGCAAGTAGATCTTGGCCTTCCCCATCTCCCTACCATGAAATTCACCCCCAAAATTTCTTTTCCCCTTCAAATCTGTGGTTCAAATCGTGAAATTTAAGCCACCCCTATGCCCACGGCCCCCGAAAAGTCTCTGGACACCCTGTGCGCACGACCCCCCCAGTTGGCACCGCTTCATCGTTTCGGTCATAACTTTCACATCGGGAGTCCGATTTCGTCTTCTTTAGCTCGTTGCATAGCTATTGACATCTACCTTCAATTTAGATAGGTTCCACCACCATTTGACTCCATCAAAATTTTGCCATTTTGCCATCTTTGTTTCCTTTTCGCATACACCACCCACCATACTCTTCGACCACCTTAACCTAATTTTGACCCATTTTGTTGGCAACTCCCACTTGACCCTAATATTGAGTGATCGCTAGGGGAGAGCTCCCATGTGACGATTAGTTCGCCCTGGGAGCAGCTCCCAGCGACCATTTCTGGTCGTTCGCCAGGGTAGGGTGTCAGGGTGACCCTGAGACACATAAGGCCCATTTAAGTGTTTTTTCTAAACTGCCACGTTAAACTTTGAAATAAAAAAATGTCGAGTGATCTAGATATTTTCGGCCATGCTAAACTTTAAAACTGCCATCCTTTATATAAAAAATGTCATATGAACAAAAAAAATGCACAAATTTGTAAAAATGCCATGCTCTGAATAAATATTGAAAATTGCCGTGCTACTTTATAAAACTGACATCCTCTAGAGAAAATATTTTATCTGGATAAGCCCCCAAAAAAACCTGCCATGCAATAAAAAAATGCCATGCCCCTTGTTAATAAGAAAACTGCCATATTATTAGTAATAAAAATGACATGCTCTTAATCATAAAAATTTCATGTTACTAATTATTAAAATGCCATGCTCTTAATAAAAATTTTCATGGGTGCATTGAAAAAGACATGGAAATTGCCATGCTACATATAATAAAAATGCACATGGCAAGTTTAGGGGGAAAAATCACCTCTAAAAATAAAGGATTTTTGTTCTTTCAAACAATGGGAAATTTAGGGATTTTTTTCTTTTTCAAATAAAAAATGAATATAAAAACAAAATAACTTGAATACATAAAAGGTGTTTGAGCGCAAAGTGTTCACAAACACCTCTGTAGCCCAACTAGTGAGTGCGCGTAGCTATACTGCAGGAGGGCATGAGTTCGATCCGCACTTTTTTTGAAGAAAAAAAGTAAAAAGGTCGTTCGCCAGGAGAGCAGTTGCAGTGAACTCTTTTAGGGAGCTGACGTGGTGTCAAATTTGCGCCAAGATCCGTGTGGCCAAATCAGATGGCAGGAAGGGTGTTCGCCAGCATCAGCCTCCAGGTGAACGTTCGCCAAATAGCATTTCCGTTAATACAAACTCATTGAAAAAATAAATAGATTTCAGTGTAAACTTGTCTCCAGAAAGTAAATTGAAGTTTTTCATAACCATGCATTACTTTTTGAAGACGATGCACTAGAACCCTACCTAGATGTAGGATGTGCAATATACTTGATAAATACACCCTGAAGCACCTAAATTTATCATTTTGTACTCCATATAGACCGCCGGAGAGGCCCAATACAAACACACTACGCATTACATTGATTCTTATCCTTTATCAGTGTGCACATGTTATAATCCAATTTGCTTCTGGCTAAGATTAGTGAAACAGTTTCATATTAGCCAGTGGTTGGTCTTATGCACATGCAGGTTCCTTAGACCAGTGGTTAGTGATCTACTATCCTGGTAAAGTATGGAGAATATCGATAATATGCTATCTTTATTCATCATTCAAGTTGTTCGCTGTTCCTCAAATGATGTTTTATTTTGTAAGTTCTGAGATGGGAGGCCTAGTGTGAGCAACGTATAGCACACTTGAGATGAAATTGGTGGAAAAAGTGAGACTTGAAAGTATTAGTTACAACGTGCCATTATACTTCCTAGTATCTGAACAAGACTGCCAGATGGCCTACATTTTAGAAATCAGGCTGGGGTATCTTCATTTCTGACTAGCATGCAAGTGCTATCCTGGCAGGTGATCCTGATCTGCAAGTTCACAGCCATTCTTTCTTCAAAAGCGTAATATGTTGATTCATGCATGTGGCAGGCCACAGAGATGGGATTGCAGATAACAGAAATGCTCTATGAGAAGATAAAGATCAACAAGATAATGTCAAGGATCACTGGAAAGCCTGAAGAGCAGGTAGTCCTCCAGAACTTGTTGCCCATGCTTTTGCCTATCCAACAGCAACAGAAAACTGCATTGTGCTGATTGCTGTTTCTTGTAGATTGACGAGGACACGAAGTTTGACTGTTTCATGAGTCCTTGGGAGGCCAAGGATTATGGAATAATTGACAGCATTATAGATGAGGGGAAACTTGGATTGGTAGCTCCTGTATCGGGAGCTGTGCCACCCCCAAAATCACGTGTGTGGTACTTGTGGAACGCTTCAGGACCAACTAGAAAAATAATGAAAAATCTACCTTCAGAGGAAAAGCTCATTCGAAATGGCAATGGCAGTGTAAGTGGAGCTGATGGAATGCTGAAGGAGGCCTCATCAACTTGAGATATGTCTACCAGCTTACAGCATCACCATGGGTTTAGGATCAAAGATGTGGCTTGCTATACAGGCCAGATCATACAATGTGCAATTTTCAGGGTGCAGGTCTGTATGCCTTGCCGGTACTCGAAGATTGGCTGTAGTGCTGTTTGTATGCTGTATTGTATTATTTTTCCTGTATACGGTTGATTTTTTTTGATCTTGCAGTGCAACCATCATTTTGCAGGAGAATATAGGCCTTGTTTGTTTGGGGTTTTGCTTCTGCTTTTGTAGCTTTTCCATTTTGGCCATAGAAGCTCCTAAATAGGTGCTTTTGGAGCTTATTTGGCTCAAGCCAAAAAAGCTCGAAAAACACCTATTTAGGAGCTTCTATGGCTTTTTTTGGCAAAGTGGAAAAGCTGCAAAAGCAAAAGCAAAAGCCAAAACAAACAGGTAGCACCCCTTGCTTATTTTGCGCCCTTGATGTATACTTGTTTTTGTCATGGGGTACACGTGCATCTCTGGCAGATCCTGTAATTCGCGGTACCGCAATTTTTGTTTAATGGCTACTGTAAAACCATTTTGCGGTACCGCGGAAGGCATGGCAGAGCGGATCCTTCTTACCATACTGCATAATTCACACATAGTAGATAAACATAGTTCTCGCCACCACAGTTCACTGGAAGTTCATCGCACAAACATAAACGTAGTACATAACCTAATCTAAACTGCTCTAGTCCTTGACATGGAGATGAAACTCCATTGTGGAGTTGGAGAGAACGAAGGGGAGCTCGATCTCCTTATTGCCTCGAGCCATGCGGCGGCACCTTTTGCCGCCGTGACTGCCTCATTCGCCTCGGCGAGCTCATGCTGCGGAAGCGCTTGGTGGTCGGCCAAAGGATATCGTCAAGGCGGTTGAACTCCCTCCACGCCCTCTTGACAACCATTGCATGCTTGGTGGTCGGCCAAAGGATGTCGTCGAGGCGGTTGAACTCCCTCCACGTCCTCTGACCGCCATTGCAGGAGAGGGCGCATTACTCCCTCGCCTGCACGCGGTGCCATTCCTCAATCGGGGAGCGTTGAAGCTCTCGGCCTCATCGTCGTGGCAGGCTTGCTTGTGCGGCAGCGAGGCGTCGAGGCCATCTCGGGCGTGGTATTCCCCTCTTGCACGTTGGCTGGATGAAGCTCCTGGTCTCGTTGTTGTGGTGGGCTTGCTTGTGTGGTGGCGAGCCACCGCGGCCCCCTCGGCCACCACGCCGGCGTCCTCCGCTCAACATCGAGGTGGTCGCAGAGGGGTTGTGCGCGCGGAAATCGTCGACCGAAGTTGGTGGATTTGGCGCCAGAAAGAGAGAGAGAGGGATGGAGGGAGGGATGGAGGGAGGGAGATGGAGAGAGAGACCCCAAGGCCGATCTTTCACGATTTGGAGAGGATCCTACGAAGAACATGAGAGGAAAACACAAAAGAAAGACACTCAAATCAACGAGAACAATCACACATGTGCTAGATCCATGAACATAAAGAATGATACAAGATCCAAACGCAACAAAGGACGATACAAGAGGTGGTAGTTCTTCTCCGTGAGGAGGTCTTGAGGGGTCTTCCCGTGAGGGGTCTTCAATCCACTTGGGGGATCTTCTCCGTAGAGGCCGCGGTCTTCGAAGGAGAAAGTATCGAGTGGATGAGCAAAGCTCTATCTCCAAAAATGAGCTATCACATTGCTAACCTTAGAAAGGTGGAGGTGGAGTTGTTTATATAGGCTAGGGGGACGAAGGGGTACATGGGCTTCGGCCCAAAACGCACACGCAGGTGGTTGTCCGGATGATCTGGATGGTGGCCTAGATGATCCGGGTGTCAGGAGTCCGGATGATCCGGGTAGCCGCCCTAATTGTCCGGATGTGTCATAGCCGTCGAGGGGGGGGGGGGGGGGGGGGGGGGGTCCGGATGACCGGGAGTTGGTCCGGACGTCCGGATGGTTTCGGATGATCCGGGCGTCGGTCCAGATCGCCCAGCTTCGCGGGGAGGCTTGCTGGTCTCGGGTGCCACTTATCCGGATCATTCGGGCCGGGGTCCGGATCGTCCGGGCTGAGGCGGGATCATCCGGACGACGGTTCGAATCGTCTGGGCAAGTGCAGACTTGGTCGTTTTCTTCTCCGTCTTCGCGTATGTCTTTCTCCTTCGATCCTCGTTGCTCCTTAGCTTCTCCATGGCTAAGTCCTTGGTACCTGAGTATGCATAGTGTCTCCGTTTGAGGTAGTGGCCATGTCTCATGTGCATCGAAGGGGGATTGCGAGAGAAGAGATGCCACCTTGGTTTCGAGAGTTCTTGCACGTGCATGAGTCATAGGTCCACTTGGCACTTGGTGAGACGATGGTAGGTCCACGGGGATGACCTTGGGATGCTCTGCATCATCTCCCGCCCTTGGGAAAGATCCGACCTCGGATCGAAATCCTCATCACCATGGTAGGGAGAGAGATCCTTGACGTTGAAGATATCACTCACGTTGTACTTGTCGCGTGGAATGTCGATCTTGTAGGCGTTGTTGTAGCGTTTGAGCACCTTGAAGGGTCCATCATCTCTAGGTAGAAGCTTTGGCTTGTGTTCTGATGCGGAGCATCCCATGTTCATCCCCATGTACACTCCGACTACTCTCCAAACCCCAAGAGGACATACGACGAGACCTCGAAGATATGACATCGGACACAAGGTGAACTCGCTCCTCTCCGAATCGTCACTTTCCACATATGAGACATGGCTACTACCTCAAACATGTGTGTTATGCATGACCAGGAACCAAGAGGAAGACCATGGACAAGATGGCGAGGACACCAAGTGCGAGGAACAAGAGAAGGAGCTACCCGGAGGCTACAGCCGTCGGACGACCGGTCCTTACCGGACGTCCAAACTCCCCTCCAGCGACCGGACGTCCGAACGTCTCTGGAAATCCGGAGCCTGAAGCCCGAGCCAAACGAGCGAACGTCTGACGCCACCGGACGACCGACCACTTTCGGAACTCCGGTACTTCAGCGACCGAGCCAGAATCTACGGAAGTCCGAGGATCACCGGACGTCCGGACCTCTGCGAGCCTCCGGACGACCGACACCTTACAGACGTCTGGTCCCTGGCTGTGTCCAGTTGCGGGCTGAGACCCATGTACCCCTTCACTTTGCCCCCTTTTGTACTACGCCTATAAATAGACCTCTCCCTCCTCCTAGCTAGGGTTAGCAAAGTAGTAGCTCATTAGAGATAGAACTTTGCTCATCTATTACGATCTACTCCACAAGAGAGACCGCGGCCCCTCTTTGGAGAAGATCGACCTTGGATTCAATACCCCCTTTTGGGTGTCCCCATCAAGACCTCCTTTGGAGAAGAACCGGTTACCGTGTATCGTTCCTTGTTGATCGTGGATTATGTATCTCCCTTTGTGTTCATGGATCTAGCACATGTGTGATCATACTTGTTGGTTTGAGTGTTCCTCTTGTGTTTCCCTTTGTGATTTCCCCTCGTGTTTCCCCTCGTGTTCTTCGTGTTCATCGCGGGATCTTCTCCTTTCGTTAAAGATCCGTCTAGGGTTCCACCCTACATCATCTTGGTATCATGAGCCATGTTGATCACGATTTCGGAGCCTCCCCTCTTCGTTTTCTAGCCTAATTCTATTGTGTTCTTCCCCAATTTCGAAAATCCCCACCAAAAATAGCCCCAATTTTTTTTTGTGATTTGTTGGTTTGACGAAGTTTTGTTGGATTTGATCCATGGATTTGCTTGGTTTCAAGTGGATCTAGCATCTCCCCAAGTTTCCCCATCTTTCATCCACGAAATCTCATCAATTTTGACCCCAAAATCATCAAATTTCGCCCAAAATCGCGTCCCGGATCCCAAATCCCGCGTTGACCCCGATACACCAGACGACCGTCACTTTTACGGACGTCCGGAGCCCAGGAACGATTGGACGTCCGCAACCTTCCGGACGACCGGAACCCCCTAACCCGAGCAGAATTTACGGATTTTCGAGCCCTCCGGACGTCTGGCCCCCGGACATCCGTCCTTTTACGGACGTCCGTAACCTGTAGTTTCAGACTTCGGCCGATTCTTGTTTCGGCCATAACTAATTCATCCAAACTCGGATTTTGACGTTCTTTAGCTCGTTTTGAAGCTCTTGACATCCCCCTTCCCACAAAAATACCACCAACATCATTTGACTCCATCAAATTTTTGAAACTTTGGCATCTTTGCCTAGGGCTTCCACCACATCATCCGCTACACCACCACCGACTTCCGCAACCTAACCAATTTTGTTCCCCTTCGCATTAGTGGTTGTTTGAGTTGTGATTTGAGTCTCCTAAGGTGTTTAGGCTACTTAGGGATGGTTGCTTCTTCATCATCCACCACCACTACTACCGTATAGGCTTACCCACCATACACTTCCGCCACATAGACTTAACCCAATTTTGTTTGTGTTGTGAGTTGTGTCTCCTAAGGTGTTTCGGCTACTAAGGGACTATGCTTCCAACTCCGACACTGTGTATAGTCCACCACCCTACCCTCCATTTCCGCAATCCCATTGAGCTTCCGCAACCACCACCGCATCCTGCTACCACCATTTGACATTTGCCTTTGAGATTTTGAGTTCACGGTTTTTTTCCCGTTTCCCAAGGTGTTTCGGCTACTTAGGGACGAGTCTCCATCAAGATCACCGCCACTCATCATCGCCAAGGACGGTAACCTCCATATCATCTTGCCTCTTGGTATCGTGGTATCCCTCCATTGTATATTCCCCTTGCCATTGCATTGATAACCCCCATTTTGCGTCACTTGCCTATCAAGACTAGCCTTTGAGTATTGCCGGCAACATTACTTGTGCACATTAGTGATCATCGATCTACACCTTCCATTGCATACATACCATACCATATAGGTATCATCTTGGTATCATATCATCTCGTGTGCCTCAAGTTTCTTCCCACATATACACAATTGCTATCTTGGTTTGTGCATTGTGCAAAAGTGGCCATAAAGAAAAGAGAATAAGCTTTTAAGCAAAAGAGAAAGAGCAAAGAAGCTTGTAAGCAAGAGACATAGCATCATACCACATTGCATATAAGATTGTCATATACGATCATCTTGGATCATACCACCGGAACAACATACATAGCATACTTGGGATAGAAAGTCGATACATTTTGCATATCATAGGTTGTGCACAAGTGTCCTATCCGCCTATTGAGCAATCGTGCTAGCGTCTCTCTTGAGTTGTGCAACACGAGCGTTTTTCATGGAGTCCACATTTTGTGCTCATTCCTTGGTTGCACGACCCATTTATCTATCTGTGTGTGTGTGTGTTTCCGTGTACCACTTATTGCTATTGGTCTACTTGTTTCACTTGCAAATTTATGAATCTCTTTCAACATTATTGGCTCTTGCTAACATTTTGCATCAAATTTTTGTGCCACTATCCTCACCGAGCTCCACCATAACCCTTATTTTGTGTAGGTGTGAGAAACCGACAAGAATTGGTACCAATTGTGCTATTTCCTTGTTACATCATTGAGTGATCATTGATCCATCTTCAACATCAGTCAAGGTACATTTGGTATAAGTTCTTCTCCTTTCTCCACTCATATTTGCTCGAGTATTGTGATGGATAGGCAAGGCATTTCATCTCCGGTCTTCCACAACAATGACGGCATGAACAACTACATCACCAAAGCGTCAATCTTCGATCTACAACGACAAATGCAAGGCACACAATCAAGATTGCGCGAGCGCATCGAGAACATCTCCATCGACATTCACCACTCCGAAGCAAGGAAAATGGACTACATCGACAAGAAGCTTTCCCACAAAAAGAGGATCAAGATGCAAGGATGGAGGAGATTTGGACCTTGTTGATCAACCGTTCTTCCCCTTCATCATCCTCAAGGCGGCGACGTTCAAGTCACAAGTCTTTGGAGCGCAAAAATAATGCAAGCGCAAGTCATCCATGTCCATATCTCCATGGCGACCACCATCACGTTCGTGATCCACCTTGTCATGAAGGGAAAGTCACCTCCAAGCAACATGTGCACGACAACGACGAACGACATCTACTACGAGCTCAAGTGCGACAACACCAACATTATCATGATGATGCTCACCAAGCGCAAATGCACAAGTCCCAACAAGCCCTACTTCATGCAAGCCCAACCTTCATGAGCATAAGAGAAGACCGCGAGAGAAGCACCACCAAGACGGAGCTACGGCTACACCAAACACTTCAGCATCTTCGCCAAGTGTTCTTGAGGCATCTTCGCCTTCGGATGTACGACATCTTAGCCTACTTCCCATGAGTTCGCCTACATCGGCATCTTCACCAACGAGGCGACCACCTACAAGCGAGGGCAACACTTCCTTCTCCGTCCGCGAGAGAAGCACCACTTCTGGATGACCGGCGACCGGACGACCGGCCACTTCTGGAAATCCGGTACTTCAGTGACCAAGCCAGAATCTACGGAAGTCCGAGGAACACTGGACGTCCGGACCTCTGCGAGCCTTCGGACAACCGACACCTTACGGACGTCCAGTCCCTGGCTGTGTCCAGTTGCGGGCTGAGGCCCATGTACCCCTTCACTTTGCCCCCTTTTGTACTACGAATATAAATAGACCTCTCCCTCCTCCTAGCTAGGGTTAGCAAAGTAGTAGCTCATTAGAGATAGAGCTTTGCTCATCCATTACAGATCTACTCCACGAGAGAGACCACGACCCCTCTTCGGAGAAGATCCACCTTGGATTCAAGGCCCCCTTTTGGGTGGCCCCATCAAGACCTCCTTTGGAGAAGAACCGGTTACCGTGTATCGTCCCTTGTTGATCGTGGATCATGTATCTCCCATTGTGTTCATGGATCTAGCACATGTGTGATCATACTTGTTGGTTTGAGTGTTCCCTTGTGTTTCCCTTTGTGATTTCCCCTCGTGTTTCCCCTTGTGTTCTTCGTGTTCATCGCGGGATCCGCTCCTTTCGTGAAAGATCGGCCGTCTAGGGTTCCACCCTACATCACGTTCATTGGGGAAGCGGTCCTTGGGAAGGTGTAGCCACACAAGATCTCCAATATGGAATACCATAGGTTGCTTGTGGATGTTGAGCTTGGTCGCGAGGCGTTGTACTTGGTGCTCGATGGTGTGCCTTGTATCTTCATGCACCTTCTTGAGATAGCCCGCTCCAGCGCTCGCGTCCATGTTGGTGCGCTATTGTAGTGGTAGAGGTAGAATGTCCAATGGGGACAACAGATTGAAGCCGTAGACGACCTCGAACGGGGACTTGCCGGTAGTAGAGCGTCGTGCTCGATTGTAGGCGTACTCGGGGATGGGTAAACACTCTTCCCACTCCTGGATGTTCTTCTTGATCAACACGCGTATGAGAGTAGATAGTGTCCGGTTTGTGACCTCCGTTTGGCCGTCGGTTTGTGTATGGTATGCTGAAGAGAACAAAAGCTTGATTCCGAGCTTGGCACATAAGGTCTTCCAAAAGTAGCTAAGGAACTCGACGTCGCGGTCCGATATGATAGTCTTGGGCACTCCATGTAGACGCAAGATTTACCTACAAAAAAGATTTGCAACATGTGAAGCATCGTCTATCTTATTGCATGGGATGAAATGAGCCATTTTAGAGAATCAGTCCACAACACCAAACACGGAATCTTTGCCATTTCGAGTTCTAGGCAAACCAAGCACAAAGTCCATACTAATATCTTCCCATGGGTGATATGGAATAGGAAGTGGCATATATAGACCATGGGATTGAGCTTTAGACTTAGCTTTGCGACATGTAGAGCATCGGTTGGCAAAGCGTGAGACGTCGCGGAACATCTTGGGCCAAAAGTAGTTCTTGGAGAGTGTGGCAAATGTCTTGTCGCGTCCAAAGTGTCCCATAAGTCCTCCTCCATGAGATCCTTGCAAAATTAACAAACGAAGAGAAGACTCGCGGATACATAATTTGTTAGCTCTCATAAGATAATCATCTTTGATGTAATATCGTTCCCAAGATGTATGCGTCAAACATTTGGCATAAGGGATAGCAAAAGTAGGATCATGCACATATAACTCTTGTATGTGCTCAAAGCCAATGACATTCAATTCAAGTTGGGTAACAAGCATGCATCTACGGGAAAGCCTTTGAATTACTTGATGACATAAGGGAAAGACTCAATGAATTCACTCCACTTAGCATGACACTTGTTCAACTTATTTTGACCTTTAAGATACTTAAGTGTTTCATGATCCGTGTGAAGAATGAACTCATGAGGGAAGAGATAATGCTCCCAAACATGCAAGACTCTTGCTAAGGCATACAATTCTTTGTCATAGATGGGGTAGTTAAGTTGTGCTCCGGAAAGTTTTCACTAAAGTAAGCGATTGGACGCTTCTCTTGCATCAACACACCTCCTATGCCGTAGCCACTAGCGTCGCAATGTATCTCAAATGGTTTATCAAAGTTTGGCAATGCAAGCAAAGGGGCATGTGTAAGAAAATTCTTAAGCTCATTGAATGCGGTATCTTGAGATGGTCCCCAAACAAATGGTGCATTTTTCTTACTCAAGGCATGCAATGCAAAGGTAAAGCAATGGTGCTAAAATCCTTCACAAAACGACGATAAAATCCAGCTAAACCAAGAAAACTACGCGCTTGTTGCAAGTTTTTTGTTTGGGGCCAAGTTTTAATAGCTTCAATCTTAGATTCATCTCCATGAACACCCTTAGAAGAGACAACAAAACCGAACAAAACTAGCATATCAACACCAAAAAGGCATTTGTCCATATTAGCATAAAGGTGCTCTTTTCTAAGAGTTTGCAAAATGGTTCTAAGATGGGTGACATGATCTTTGCGAGATTTTCTAAAAACAAGAATATCGTCAAAATAGACCACAACAAATACACCAATGTAAGGGCAAAGAACAAAACACATCACACGCATCAAGGTGCCGGGTGCTTCGGATAAACCCATTGGCATGACCAACCATTCATACAAGCCAAACTTGGTTTTGAAAGCGGTTTTCCATTCATCACCTTCTTGGATGCGTATTTGATAGTAGGCACTTTTAAGATCAATTTTAGAGAAAATTGTGGCTCCACTAAGTATCTTCTAGCATGTCCTCAAGGCGAGGAATAGGATATCTATAGCGGACGGTGATAGCATTAGGACGACAATCGGAACACATGTGATATGTACCATCTTTCTTGGGAACTAGGATTACCGGTATGGCACATGGACTTAAACTTTCATGCACATGCCCATTGTCAATGAGTTGTTATACTTGCCGTTGAATCTCCTTGGTTTCCTCGGGGTTGACGCGGTAGGGAGCCTTGTTAGGAAGAGGTGCTCCGGGTATGAGGTCGATGCGGTGTTCGATGCCTCATAGTGGAGGTAGTCTCGGAGGTGGCTCATCGGGAAAAACGTCCTTGAATTCCTGCAATAGAGAAGATAACACTAAATGTAGATGGTGAGAGGTGTTAGTTTTAGGTGCCTCTTCCTTGCACAATAGGACATAGTGCATAGCATTTGATGGGTTCTCACACACTTCTCTCATCTCACTTTTGGTAGCGAATAACACTAAGTTTTTCTTGTCGCTCATCGTGGAGGCACTCAATTTGGGCTTGTGGTGCTCACTCTCTTTTGGGTGGTTCGCTCTCTCATTATTCTCTCCACGATGGTTGGTTGCTTGCTTGTCTGCGATCACTTGACTTGGTGACATAGGTCGTAGCACGTACTCCTTTCCCTTCATCTTGAAGCTATAGTGATTGGTTCGCCCGTTGTGGATGACACCTCGGTCGAATTGCCAAGGTCGTCCAAGTAGGAGGTGGAAAACGGATATAGGAACCACGTCGCATTCCAAAGTGTCTTCATATGCTCCAATCTTGAAGAAACTTGAACCATGTGCTCCACTTGAATAGTTCCAGAGTCACTAAGACATTGGACCATGTAGGGATGATGGTGCTTCATCTTGACCAATTGTAGCTTGGAACATAGCTCTTCACTTGCAAGTTATGGCAACTTCCTCCGTCGATGATGACCTTCACGGACCTTCCATTGATGCCCGCCTTTGTGTGGAAGATATGGCATCTTTGGTCTTCGTGTTGTTGGTGTTGAAGTGTCAAGACCTTGGAGACAACGAGAGCGGGGCTCGAATCATTGTCACAATAGACTTGGTCATATTCATATTCATTAACTTGCCAGTGCATAGCCACATGCTCAATGGCTTCCATTTCCCCTTCACTCATGGAGTCGTATGTGCCATTGTCATTGAGGATCATGGTGCGTTTATTGGTACACTCAAAGGACTTGTGGCCTCGGCCGCCGCATGTGAAGCATTTGATGGAATTTGTCTTGATGGTCTCATCCAGTGGAGTTGTAGATGATGAGGCTCTCGGCTTGAAGTTGATTGTAGTAGGAGGATGACTTGAGGTTGTCGATGTTTTCTTGTAACTTGACTTGTCGCTGGTGCTTGTAGAAGGTTTGGTTGAGGTAGAAGTCGGTGGAGTCATTAAAGCTTGGTTGTAGGGGCCGTAGCTCTTGGAATAGTACTTGGCATACTTGAAGTCATCTTTCACTTGTCACTTCGCTTTGGTAGCTTGATGCACTAGCTCGATGAGGTTGGAGTTAGGTTGGAAGTCGGTGATCTTCTTGATAGGATGATTGAGTCCATTCAAGAAATGTGCCATAGTTTGCTCATCATCTTCCGTGACATTGGCTCGTATCATGGCTATCTCCATTTCCTTGTAGTATTCTTCAATGCTCTGTGTTCCTTTCTTGAGGAGTTGTAGTTGCTTGAAGAGGTCGCGGTTGTAGTATGTTGGCACTTGGCATAAAGCATGCTCTCATGACATCCTTCATTTGATCCCAAGTTGTGATTGGTGGTTCACCTCTTGCTTCTCGACGCTCATTGACTTGCTCCCACCAAATGAGGACATAGTCTTGGAACCCAAGGGATTCCATGGCGATCTTCTTCTCTTCCTCATAGTTGTGCAAACGAAAGATCTTGTCAACCTTCAACGCCCATGAAAGGTACTCTTCGGGGTCATTGATTCCAGAGAACTTGGGCATGGTGAACTTGATCTTGCCGTCGCATTGTTCTTCATTGTGTTGGGGTCAGGGGTGATGACGCCCTTGATGCGGAGGATTGTCGCCCTCTAGTTGCTCTTGGTGTGGAGGATTTACATTGTCTTGTTGCTCTTGACGAACTTGTGGTTCTTGTCTAGCTTGTGCAGGAGCTTGTGGAACTTGTCGGTGCAACCGTGCTTGATAGTTCCTCTCTTGAACTTCGTCGCGAAGTGCTTCTTCTTGCTCACGAGTATGCCGGTTGCGTGTAGCGACAACGCGACTTGTGTCTCTGAGGGCACATTGCGCCTCAAGTGCTTGAGCTTCACGCCGTTGTTGTTGTTGTTCTTGTTGTTGACGTTGTGCTTCGACATCTTGTGCATCTTGGTGTTGGCGCGCCCGCTCTTCCTCTTGGCGGCGTAAGCGTTGCCTTTCTTATGTTTTGCTCGAGGGTAGCTCGATTGTGATGACGCTGATGTTCTTGCTCTACAAGATTCTCTTGAGGATCGGTGCCATGTAGAGGATTGCGGTTTGCTTGATGGTCGTGGCATGCGGCTCGACGAAGAGTGTTCGATGTCGGTGTACTTGAGCCGGAGATGGTGTCGGAGGAATGTAGACTCGAGTGACTTCGTCTTGAATGTGACGAAGAGGTAGAAGAGCGGTTGACCAACAAGGCACAAATCTCGTTCATTCTTGCGTTGCTTTCTTGTTTTTGTTCGTCGAGCTTGTTTTCGAAGTAGTCTCTTGTGCGTTGCTCGTGATGTCGCAAGTCGGTGGCGGGATTGTCGATGCGGTCGCTCAAGGCTTGTTGTTCTTGATGCAAAGCTCTTTGTGCGCCGAAGAGGTGGTTCTTGGTTACATAGGTGTTTGGGTCCTCGTCTTGCTTGATGAAGAGTGGGTTGGTAGAAGTAGTTGCCTATCCATCATTTCAAGTAAATGTGTGAGTGGGAGAAAGAAAAGAACTGTACCAAATGTACCTTGACCGATGTTGAGAATGGATCAAAGATCACTCAATGATGTAACAAGGAAATAGCACAATTGGTACTGTATCTCGTCAATCTCTCACACCTACACAAATAAAGCCTTTTGTGGAGCTTCGTGAGGATGGTGGCATATAATTTGATGCAAATGTTAGCAAGACTCAATAATGTTGAAAAAGATTCGCAAATTAACAAATGCAACAAGTACACCAATAGCAATATGTGGCACATGGAAACACAGACAGATAGATAGATGGGGTTGTGCAACCAAGGAACAAGCCAAAATGTGGAATCCATGAAAAATGCTCTTGTTGCACAATGCTAGAGAGACGCTAGCACGATTGCACAATAGGCAGATACGAGACTTGTGCACAACTTACTAAGCAAAATGCAACGACTTCTATCCTAAGTATGCTATATGTATGGTGTTCCGATGATATGGTCCAAGATGATCGAGTATGACAATCTTAATGTAGTATGATGCTATGGTTCTTGCTTAAAAGCTCTCTGATTATCTTTTGCTTTTGCATAAAAGCTTGTTGGCGCTTTCTCTTTTGAGCTCTTTTGGTGGCCACTTATGCAAGAATTCACAAACCAATGTAGCAACTGTGTATATGCGGTGACAAACTTGTGACAGAAGAGATGACATCAAGATGTTTGTACCACTATGATATGGTATGTATGCAACGGGAAACTATGATCACAAATGTGCACAAGTAACGTTGTCGGCAATACTCAAATGGCTATTCTCGATAGGAAGGTCACGCAAAATGGGCTAAATCTTAGTCTTAGCATCCTTCAGAATCTTCATAGTGATAAATTGATAATAATCCCAAGTGACTCAACAAATATAGCTATGCTCCCCGGCAACGACGCCAGAAAAAGGTCTTGATAACCCACAAGTATAGGGGATCGCAACGTTTACGAGGGTAGAGTATTCAACCCAAATTTATAGATTCGACACAAGGGGAACCAAAGAATATTTGAAGGTATTAGCAGCCGAGTTGTCAATTCAACCACACCTGGAGATTAATTATCTACAACAACGTGATCAGTAGCAAAGTAATATGATAGTTTTGATAATAGTGATAGCAGTAACAGTAACGGTAACAGTGATAGCAGTAGTTTGTAGCAAGTGTAATAGTAACGATAGTAGTAGTAACTTAGCAAGATCTATATAAGATAAATTCGTAGGCATTGGATCGGTGACTTCTTGGATGATATTCATCATGAGACAGTTATAACCTAGAGCGATACGGCACTAGCTCCAGTTCATCAATATAATGTAGGCATGTATTCAGTAAATAGTCATATGTGCTTATGGAAAGAACTTGCATGACATCTTTTATCCTACCCTCCCGTGGCAGCGGGGTCCAATTGGAAACTAAGGGATATTAAGGCCTCCTTTTAATAGAGAACCGGAACAAAGCATTAACACAAAGTGAATACATGAACTCCTCAAACTACGGTCATCACCGGGAGTGGTCCCGACTATTGTCACTCTGGGGTTGCCAGATCATAACACGTAGTGGGTGACTATAACTTGCAAGATCGGATCTAGAACATGGATATAATGGTGATAATATAAACGGTTCAGATCTGAAATCATGGCACCCGACCCAAAGTGACAAGCATTAAGCATGGCAAAGTCATAGCAACATCAATTTTAGAACATAGTGGATACTAGGGATCAGGCCCTAACAAAACTAACTTGATTACATGGTGAATCTCATCCAACTCCTCACCGACCAGCGAGCCTACGGAGGAATTACTCACTCCCGGTGGGGAGAATCATGGAATTAACGATGGAGAAGGGTTGGTGATGACGAAGAACGAAGACCCCCCCTCTCCGGAGCCCCAAACGGATTCCATATCTGGCCTCCCAATGAAGAACAGGAGGTGACGACAGCTCCGTCTCGTGGATCGTGATAATTCTTTCTCCCTAATTTTTTTCTGGAAAAATAGGTATTTATGGAGTTGGAATCAGGGTCTGCGGGGCCACCAGGTAGGGACAACCCACCTGGGCATGTCAGGAGGGGGGGGGCGCCCTGGTGGGTTGTGCCCATCCAGGTGCCCCCCTCCGGTGGATCTTGGCTCCAGAAATTCTTGTTTATTGTATAAAAATCCTCACAAAGTTTCGTTCCATTCCGAGAACTTTTATTTGTGCACAAAAACAACACCATGGTAGTTTTGCTGAAAATAGCGTAAGTCCGGGGTTAGTTTCATTCAAATCATGCAAATTAGAGTCCAAAACAAGAGGAAAAGCGTTAGGACAAGTAGATACATTGGAGACGTATCAATTCTCGATAGTGGATGTACCGATCACATGACCGAAGATAAAGACATGTTCCGTGAGCTTGCCAAAAATGATGGTCCATGCAAGTATGTAACTTTTGGAGACAACTCTAAGGGTAAGGTACTTGGCCTTGGTAAGGTGGCCATATCCAATGATAGCTCCATTCAAAATGTTATGCTCGTTGACATCGAATCTCTTGGCTACAATCTTCTTTTCGTATCTAGACTAGCCGACTTTGGTTTCAATGTTCTATTTACCGAAGTAGATTGCCAATTGTTTCGTAGAGATAATCATAATATGGTCTTTACCGGCATTCGTAGAGGTGATCTATACATTGTTGATTTCACTAAGAAAGCCCAACATCGTACTTGTTTAATTGCTAAATCTTCTAAAGGATGGTTATGGCATAGAAGGTTAGGTCATGTTGGCATGCGAAATCTTGATAAGCTTATTAAAGGTGATCATATTCTTGGTGTTAAAGATGTTGTATTTAACAAGGATAGACTTTGTAGTGCTTGTCAAGTAGGAAAACAAGTTGGAGGAAGTCATCTTGTGAAGAACATCATGACCACGAGAAGACCACTTGAGCTACTTCACATGGATCTCTTTGGTCCCAATGCTTACAAGAGTCTTGGTGGTAACTCCTTCGGTTTGGTCATTGTTGATGATTTTTCTAAATTTACGTGGGTGTTCTTTCTTGATGAAAACTCGCAGGTCCAAAAGATCTTGAAGAACTTCGCTAGGAAGGCTGAAAATCAATTTGAAGTGAAGATCAAGAAGGTTCGGAGTGATAATGGAACGGAGTTCGAGAATGCCAATGTGGATACCTTTCTTGACGAAGAAGGGATTTCACATGAGTTCTCGCACACCTCAACAAAATGGAGTTGTTGAGAGGAAGAACCGGACACTTACCTAATGGAGAGAACGATGCTTGATGAATACAAAATGCCAAGACACTTTTGTGCGGAAGCGGTTGAGATAGCTCGCCATGCTAATGTTGGTGCAACAAACCCTGGGTTTGTTGCCCAGACTATGCATAGGCACGAGAGCAAGTTTGATGCACCAACCAAGCCAGGATACAAGAAGTCAAGAGATTCGAAGAACCAGCATGCAGCTCAGAGAGACTAAGGCCAAGCCAGAGAGGCAAGATATCGCCAAGAGAAGGGCCTCCCTTGCTGGACAGGCGAGCCCGGAAAGGGGCAAGGCCACCCCCAGAAGCAGACGACCAAAGACACCGCAGAGGCAAAACCGCCTCACCAACCACTCCCGCACAACCCAAGTCGTCCATCAGTGCAGTGTCAAGCCGCATGATGATTAAGTGGTAGCCGTTCGCCACATGGCAGCCATTTCCCATAGAAGAAACCCACATGTGACACCTGTCCTGCGACGTGTCAAGAGAACATGCGTGGAGCTGGCAAGATAGCCCGGCAAGCCTTGCCGGGCAACCAGTGATGTGACACCAAGTGGCGCATTTAATGCGCCTTGTCAGCCCACAGCGTTAGGTATGATAGAACTATTTGCTATCATATCAATGCATAATGACTACTTTGCCATTGTGGTGACCCCTTTAATCTATAAAAGGAGGCCCATGGCAACCGTAGAAAGGGTTGGAAAGTTGATGAACCCCACACCCCAATATGCGCGTAGTTGCTACTACCCTAAGGCACCCCCTGCCAGGCAAGTGTACTATGCTTCACCACCTCCATTCCACCATCAATCCACCAAAGCAGGAGTAGGGTTTTACGCCTTGCGGCGGCCCGAACCTGGGTAAATTGCTTGTGTGCTCCCTGCCGTGCTGCCGTGCACTGGTCTGCTCTTTATGCAACGCGACGTCCCCCTGCCGAACTAGTAAGGGGCCTCCCGGTCCCATAGGTGGCCGCGGATATCCCGCGACAACTATGAATCGACTATATCTTCACAAGCTTCTCGGTAAAACGACATACGAGCTACTCTGTAGCGCCCAAGATGTGATTCTATCCCAATCACGTGATGAATTCATGATTGGGGCACAACCGCATTTCGAGCGCATAGCAAGGTGGATATCATTACAA
This sequence comes from Triticum urartu, assembly GCF_003073215.2. NCBI lineage: Eukaryota > Viridiplantae > Streptophyta > Magnoliopsida > Poales > Poaceae > Triticum > Triticum urartu. The sequence continues at coordinate 275,528,025 of NC_053024.1, read as the reverse complement.
CATACCATGTACTGAATAGATGAGAATACAGATAAAGGTTTACACTCGCCACAAGCTACAACATGAATACATCAATACATCAATACATAGCAATCATCATACATAAGAGCAGGATCCAACTACAGATGGAATCAAACGAAAAATAAGAATGACATCCACCCTGCTAATCCCAGGCTCCTGACCCGGAACCTATCCCTTGATCGAAGAAGAAGAAGAAGTAGAAGAAGAACTCCAAACAGATCAAGCATCGCTCTCACGTTAGACCATCGCATTACCTATACCTACAGTTGTTGTTGTAGTAATCTGTGAGCCACGAGGACTCAGCAATCCCATTACCATGGGTATCAAGACTAGCAAAGCTTAATGGGAATGGAATGGATAAGTGGTGAGGTTGCAGCAAGCACTAAGCATTTGTATGGCGGCTAACTTACGAGTACAAGAATAAGAAGAGAAACTACGCATAACTGTCGCAACTAGTAATGATCACTAAGTGATCCTAAACTACTTACGAGTCAATCATGACCCCACCGTGTTCTCTTCTCTAACTCACTCGAAAAGAGATGGCCACGGTTATGCACCCAGTTGGTGTATTTTAATTCGGGTTTAGTGTCCAGTTCTCTACAACCAAATATTATAAAATTCCAATCTGCCATATAACCGCGGGCATGATTCTCGAAAAGATTAAACCCTGCAGGGGTGCTCCAACTTAATCAATTATAAACTACCACACTCATCCGATGGAACATCCTCACATTATGAAGAACACGATGCTTATGATAAGGAATCTCGATGGACAAGTCACTCGTCAAAGGTACAACTAATCCAACAAGACCTCCCGACGAGCCGACACCCCGATAGGAGCCGCGCGTATCTCGTCTCAGGCCACGACCGGATCGGCTAAGTTTCCCGCTGGCACACCCATTGGTGGCCTCGGCTACTGCCATTTTTGACCAACACTCGTGAGGAGGACAAGCCCTGTTTTTCGATTAATAATCCTCGGGTGCTAGCCGGTCCCTATGAAAGTTTTAGTTGTTATTATGCAAATGGTAAAACTAAAGTTGGGCCTTGCTGGAAGAGTTAAACGTAATCGAATGATCAGGGGGACCCCATAAAACCCCACACATGTTAGGAGCACTCATCAAGTAACATAACATCGGTATGATGAAAACTAAGGCGGCATGAGTGGAACAAAATACCAAGCAAAAGGCCGAGCCTTCCACCCATTACCAAGTATATAGATGCATTTATTAAATAAGAGATATTGTGATATCCCATGATATCCATGTCCCAACATGGAACAACCTGCACTGCACCTGCAACTAGCAACATTATGAAAGGGGCTAAGCAAAGCGCTAACATAGCCAAACAACGGTTTGCTGGGATGATGGAAAGGTTAGAGGCTTATCATGGCAATTTGGGAGGCTTGATAAACAAGTGGTAGGTAGCGCGACATAGCGATAGCATCGAGACAACTAGCAAGCAAAGATAGTAGTGGTATCCAAGGTAATGGTCATCTTGCCGGAAATTCCACTAGGAAGAAGACCGAATCCATGAAGAAGACGAACGGGTGTAGTCGAACGACTCCTCACAATCGCAACGTAACCGGATGTATCGAGAAGAAGAACATCCGGAAAGAAGCAAACAACATGGTAAAAAACCATCACATAAACATGGCATGATGCATAATCAAGTATGACGCATGTCTGGTTTAATGAGTCATGGCATGGCAAAGTGCAACAAACAATACTACAAATTAAGTGGAGCTCAATATGCAATGAGTTGCATATTGATGAAACACCACATTCAAACTTTCAAAAAAAATATTTAGTTCACTCTCATTTATGCTACCCATCAAAAGTAAATGTTGGTTAACATGGAAAGAGGTGAAGCATAAGTAAACTACACATTTAGGCAATTTAAATGAGGCCAGAAACAACACACAACAACTCCATAAAATCCCCATGTGCATATTCGAACTTGGTACTGTTCTGCCTAAACACGATTTAAATGTTGTTAAAAAGGGAAATAAAGTGCACCATGTTAATCTATACATTTTTCCACCCATTTGCATATAAAGTTTATTTAATTCGGAGCTACGGTTATTTAGTTATTAAATAAATCATTTTAGCATGGCATTTAGCAAATTCATTCAAGCAGCAGGTTAAACATGGATGAAAGTTGGATATTATTTAACTACATGAAATTCTAAGCATTTTTACATATATAAGTTGTTTAATTCAGATGCATGGCTTGTGAGTAATTGAATGCATGGACTTGAGAGTTTTTCTACAAATCTGGTAATTCACCGGATAATGCTAAATTCGCAGATCTGAAAAAACCCCACACAGGCCAAAACTAAAAGTGGAGCAGGCCCAAAAGAAGGGAAAAAAGGAGGCGCTGGGGGTGGCCTCACCATTGGCCAAGGCCTGGCTCGGTAGAGGAGGCCGACAACAGTAGGTGGCCTAGGCGGTTCAGGGCGCAGCCAACATGCGGGCAAGTGATTCGAGCTTCTCTGCTCGACCAAGCAAAGCAGGCAGCAGCGGGTGAAGTAGAGGAGCAGCGGTGCGATGCGGGAACTTGGCACGACAGGGCTCGAAACGGAGTCGACGACGGGGATCCGACGGGTACGGGCCGGATCTACCAGCAAGGGCGACGAACAGGCGGTGGCCATGGCACCCTGGAGAAAATTATAGGAGACGGTTTAGAGGGAGAGGGAGGTGATGTGACGGGAGAACAAAGGCAGGAGGGAAGCGACGATGACAGCCTGGAGTCTGGTGGTCACCGACGGTGCGCTCCGGCGAGGTGCTGGTCGGAGACGGCGACGAGGAAGGTCGGGCGAGGCAGCTTGAGCTCCTTGCGGCGGCTGGGCTCGTCCTGTAGGCAAATAGAGAGGGAGGGGAGTCGGGTAAGAGAGAGATCCAGAGGAAGGAGGGGGTGGATGAGAGGTGCGGTGACCTACTGGTGCTCGATGGCGGAGGGAGCTCAGATGGTGCTGCTGCTTGCGGCGGCGTGCGGGAAGCACGGGAGGATGCAGGGGTTGCGGCTCCTGGTTGTTGCGCAGGATTGTTCCTCATGACACGGGCCACGAGGTTGCTGGAGCAGGATCTCGGGCACAGAGGTGCACGGGTGGAGATGGCTGCCTCGGGTGCAGCGGCCGCACGCAGGGAGGCGCATGGCAACTGGGTGACTAGCTGCGAAGAGGGAGGTTGTAATGACCAAACCTCAAAGCATTTGAGTTTCTGTGCTTACCGTGCTAGTCCCTGGATCGACTCACTAGCAAACAAACTATAGATGAATACCAGAGTAACAAGTGCATCATTTATTACAACGTATGACCCAGAATGTATAAAATAAAACAATCTGCATAGCACTAGCACATGGCTAGCTTTATTCAATCAAACAGCGGAAAGTAGTAGAAAATAACGATGAGTCCAATCATAGCCCACTGGCGATGTTGAGTGTAGACTCGCGACCTAACGGTACCTTACTCTTCGTCTGAATATCCTGCAACATGAGACGGTGCAGCCATATAGGTCAATACTTTGAATGTATTGGCAAGTTACACAGGAGTAATAATAAAAGCAGACCTACATGTATATGCATAGTACAACAAAAGGAAGACTTGAGGTTTATTTCACAGAAAGCTGATTTTTCCTCAGAACTACCTAATAGTAAAAATTTAATTAAATTTTGTTACTACAATTAAATACACAAGGTTGAATTGGCAAGTCCAACTCCAACCTACCTATTATTAAGTTCCCTAACAGATTTAGTAACTGTCACATCTGTCAAGATCATCTAACAACTGTAATGGCATAGTCACTCAAATTTGTCCATAACCGGGGATACGACTAATCATGATTGGTTTTAATACTCTTCAGAGTTTTGCACACATTAACCACTAGACTCAACCCGAAGATTGAGATGAAGTCTTTCAGAACTAGTCACCTCCACCCACCGGCAGCCGGTACACCTACTCATATCTACATCAGCTAGCTTGCCTGGGCGAGGATCCCACAACCTACTCAACTAAGCCAGAGCCCATTTAGCTAGTGGTTGCGCTTGGAAGCTACTAGTCAATAAGTCTATCTGATCTTTTTGAACTTGGGCAATTGTCCACTTACATTCAGAGGGTATAAACCATGATGTCCCTGAAACCACCCAACAATACCAATTCCACCGAGAGGTGAATTAAATCCTTAATTACTACTCAATTTGATTATATATATATAATCCTCACATAAACTCAATGTATACACGAACCAACCCCGTCTACTAGCATAGCAAGGCTACAACTACCACGATCTGCATTGACGGGAGATAGCTCAACAACATAGAAAATATATATAGTATTCCTATACATGCATAAATTTATGGTGTGATATATACTACATGCAAATAAAACAATAGGTAAAGGATGATGATTAACATGTAACTTGCCTTGATTTTGGTTCAAAAAGTGACACTCCTGACAATAGCTCGCGTCGCACTACAGACAATCTACACGTTCCACACAATCAACTAATCAATCACCGAAGCTCAAATAAAGCCAAAATAAAACCAACGACAAGAAATCATTTTAAAAATCCAACAACAGCAGCATAAAAGTATGTATAGAACATCTACAATGCACAAGAATCACAACGCAAAAAGAATCACTCAATTTCGTCAAACGGTTTAAAAGTTATGGCCTCCAGAAGGTTTGATTCAAATTCGAACGAATTCAAATTTGGAAAGTGCAAACATGTGAAATTTTGGTTCTATCAAATTCTTCTAGCCATTGTGAGTGCATTGGAAAAAGAATCACCTAAAAAGAGTATATAGACTAAAAGATATAGCTAGTTGAAGTTTAGTTGAAAATCTGAAAATAAAACAAAAAGGAAAAAAAATTGTTCTGGAAATACTGTAGCGGCGCTGTAGCGTTTACCGTAGGGCTGGCCACGTACGCGTGGTTGGCTGAAGGATCTCCTGTGCACGCATGGTCAACGTGTACAGAGGAAAGACAGTGGCGACGCTTCTCCGGCGTGTCTCCGACGAAGGTGAAGGGGCAGGCGGATGCGGCATTCAACGACGGTGGGTTAGGTGGCGTCAAGAGTGACGGGGCGTCCTCGGTTGGCGTCGGTGATGAGCTTGAACGCGGCTGTGCTCCGGCGGCTTCGGTGTGCTCGGTTGCCTCGCGCTGGTGTGATTTCAGCAAAAACAAGGTGTCACAAAGATTCGAGGCGGGGAAGGGAACCAAAGGGGACAACAAAACAGCTGGAGGTGCTCTTACGATGAAGAGGTCGTCCGGCGAAGGCGGCGGCGGGTTGAGCTCCTTGGCGAGATTGGTTTCGCCTGTACCGAGGCATGCAACAAAGGGAAAGATCGGGAAAGGGGTGAGGGGTTCCTCGAGGCATTTTCCCTGCGTGAGATGTGCTGGACATGCACACGGTCGACTAGGGCGCGAGATTGATACTGGCTTGACCTTGGTTGCACGAGTGGTGCGGCACGGGTTCATCCGACCGAAGCTAGGAGAAGAATTGGTGTGGGGCCCGCTAGTCAGTGGCTGTGGTGAGGGAGTGATAGAGCTGGCGCATACCGCTTCGGGAGGCTGAGCTGGGCCGCGGCAAAGTGCGGTGCTGGGCCGCGGGCGGCATGGTTTGGGTGGGCTGCGGCTATGCGGTGGTATGCACAGTTCACGTGTTCTGCATTTTTTTACAAAAGCTACAGAAACAAAATAACTAAATTAAAAACATACACCAGAATAAATCCTAAAAATATATATAGACACATAATAAAATATATACACTAATATATAATACAGGAACACTAGTTCCACCTCTAATGCAATTTTGGAAATTCATTTTTATGCAATAGGCCACAGAAACAACAATAAAACACTTACATAAAATAATTTGGAAGTTTCTAAAAAAATGGCAAAACATATCAGGTGAACTGAAAATAATATTCTCGACGTTATGAACATTTTTAGAATAGGGGAGAAGTCATGCTATCTCCACTCCAATAAATTGCCTTTAGTTGCATAATGAAAAGAATATTTCAGAAAAACAAATAATGCATGGAAAAATATGAGATGCATATGAATGATCTATTAACATCGTAATTTAGGAAAACTGGGATGTTACAAACCTACCCCCCTTAAGATGAATCTCACCCTCGAGATTCGGGCTGGCTAGCAAATAGGTGTGGGTGATCCTGCGTGAGATCTTCCTCTCGTTCTCAGGTAGCTTCGTCCTCTGTATAATGATCCCATTGAACCTTGCATAACTTGATTGTCTTGGTGCGAGTAACTCTCTTCGCTGTCTCCAGAATCTTAACATGCTTCTCCTCATATGTCAAATCACTCTCGAACTGAATTGCCTCAAGTGGCACTGTGTCCCTCAATGGAACATCCATCATCTCTGCATGTCACTTCTTCAATTGGGATACATGAACACATCATGAACTCCTGAAATGATTCTAGCAACTCCAGCTGATAACATACCTCTCCTCTACGCTCCAAGATCTTGTAATGCCCCACAAAACATGGTGCTAACTCACCCTTGATTCCAAATCTCTTAATTCCATGAAGTGGTGAAACTCTAAGATATGCATGGTCTGCTACCTCATATGTCATCTCCTTACGTTTTGCATCTGCATAACTCTTTTGCCTGGACTGTGCTATCTTCAGCCTATCACGAATTAACTTGACCTTCTCCTCAGCATCTCTGATCAAGTCTGGTACAAAGAATTGACGCTCTCCAATCTCATCCCACATCAATGGTGTCCTGCACTTTCTACCATATAATACCTCAAATGGTGCCATCTTCAGACTAGCCTAATAACTGTTATTATATGAGAACTTTGCATAAGATAAATTATCATCCCAACTGGACCTGTAGTCCAAAGCACAAGCTCTCAACATATCCTCCAAAATGTGATTTACCCTCTGTCTGCCCATCTATCTCTGGATGGAAAGCTGCACTGAACTCCAGCCTGGTGCCCAAGGATTCATGCAACTGACGCCAAAACTTTGATGTGAACTGAGTACCACTGGTGCACGTTGGTCCTAAACAAACGATTTTTAACCCCTTTCCGCGATGGCATTTGGAACCGTCGCCAAGTGAGTGTGGGTGATAGGGGGTCCTTCCCACACGACCCAGAAACTGTCGGGGATATGCCCTCCTGGCAGGCACGCTCGGCAAAATGAGAACGTGTGCGACCGACAAGCGCTCAAATACGGAAATACATACAGTAGAGCTAAAAAAATACAATTATACGGTGAAATTGTTTCCGGTCGCAAGTACATCCCACACAGTCAATCCCCACTAAACGTTTCCATTCGTATGTACATCCCACACAGTCGCTCCAAAGAAAACATTTCCGTTCACAGGTACATCACACACAATTTTTCCCATTAAATCGTTTGCGTTATTGAATGTATCACACACGGTCCGTAGAAGAAACTGTGTGGCAAAGGCTGTCCATCACACATAGTTTTTATGTGATAAACGTTTGCGCAAGGTGGCCTAGCACAAACAATTTTCAAGAGAAAGTCGTGTGTGATTGTTCATTGATCCAACTTATTCCTAGAAACTGTGTGCGTTGCGTGAGGTCATCACCCACGGTATTTTTTCAACAACCGTTTGGAATAGCAAAACCCAATTAGCAGGCTAATTCGCCATTAATAGGCTAATTATCCGATTATTCATAATCCATTTATTAATCTAATTGACATTTCATATTAAGCACACAATATATTTTATTTCCATATTAAGGAAGCATAATTTCATAATTGAAATACATCAAAGTACAACATGATATAGCTTCAGCACTCAGCTACCCCATTACACAACTGCACCAGCAACAAGTTCCACATGCAACATGTAGAACCTTTCGAAATTAACATCATAGACGGTATGTAGACAGATGCATATCATCTGGAAAACTGCTGAAGCGGAAGGCGAATATTGAGCCTTCATTCATGTTGAAGGTCTTTGCAACTTTAGGCCAGTGCATGTGGATGATTGACCGTCCGTCCTTCGTCCTCTTCAGGAACACTTCAATATTGAACTGTGGGTGTTGTATAAATACCTTCCTCACCTCCTGACCATAGAGGTGGTTTGAGAGGTAATCATCAGTGAACTGCTTTGGAAAGGCCTGGAAACAAGGATGTGCATAAATATCTTCTCTATATTGGAAATGGGGCAAAGGAATAAAAAAGGCAAGGTATAATAGTTAGTACCATCTTGTAGTGAACTGATGTCTTCCTCATTGTGCAGACAAAGATCTTGTTCTTTTTTGTCGCTAATTTCTTTATCCTAACAATCTTTATGAGTTTCTTGATTTGATTGATATTCATGGACAACTCATTTCCCCATATGCAAAAAGGGTCGAACAGTGGGTCAAAACCTCTGACAGCAGGACCTACATGTGCAAGACCAAATTGTTAAAAACCAAAATATTAGAATTATTCCTGCAATTGCACAATAATGTGCTATTAGAGAACGGACCATGCACGTGCTAACCTTGATTGTAAACCTCAGTGCTTCCCATTATTTCCCTGCAACACATATAAGGCAGTTAGTCATGAGGTTAAGTAAGGGTTCGCATGCTATCAGTAAAATATGTTGATGAAAAATAAGCACATTGCAGATTCATCAGATTAATTCAAGCCACACGAAAAACCCATTTACCCAAACCAAGCATGATTAAGAACTAGGAAATATAGCACTTGTATATGTTTCTCATGTATTAAGTGCAGCCAAATTCGATTTATTCCTCACATGCACAACAATACAAAATTCTACCCACGACAATTGGACATCGCATTGCAGAATTGAACCAAGCAGTTAACTAAACACCACAACAAATGAACCAAACATTAATTGAGCACGACATTGCACAATATAACATACTCCTAATAGAAGATCAGACATTTAACCAAATAGTTAACTACAACCAATTGTAGCAATTGTATTTGTTTCTCATGTATTTACTACAGCCAAATTCAATTTATTCCTCACATGGTATACAATAACAGAATGCACCCACAACTATTGAACATTGCATTGCAAAATTGAACCAAACAGTTAACTAAACACCACTACACAAATGAACCAAACATTAACTGAGCACCACATTGCACAATGTATAACCAAACCAAGCATGCTTGACAACTTGGAAATATAGCAATTGTATTCGTTTCTCATGTATTTTGTAAAGATAAATTCGATTTATTTCTCACATGGAAGACAATACAAAATTGCAGCCTGAAGAATTGAACATCGCATTTGCATAATTGAACCAAACAATTAACTGAAGACGACAACTAATTAACAAAACAATTAATAAGTGAGCACCACACTGCACGACATATAGAACATATACACTAGAGCAACAGATTGCATGGTAAAATTAGATAGCACAATTCACTAGAATTTGTGAAGGAAAGGCAGGAGCAGCACACACAACGGGTAAACCGAGCATGCTTAACCGGCATAGCTAGCAAATGGCAAGGTGTTCCTCCAAGATCCGGGGGTCGGCACGAATGGCAGCCATCGCGACCTCATCCGCGCGTGCGGCCACGATTTGCTTCTCTGCTGCCAAATGCTCCGTGAGATCCTGGCTATACTGCGTACACCATGGCTTAGGGCGGCGCTAATTTGTGGAGGGGTCGGTGATTTGGGTGGAAGGTTTCGCGCTCGCGCTGGCAGTCGAGGCATGTGGGATGTGGAAGGAGGAGGAGGATGGGGGTCGGGTGTGGATTACCTGCCTGGATAGATGAGGTCGAGCAGCGTGAAGGAGGGTCGCCGACGAGGAGGCGGTGCTACAAGCAAGGATTGAAGGTTTCAACTTGGAAAGGAAGGCAGAAAGAGGGAAAATGTGGCTTTTGGTAAGGGGGAGGGGCGGGGAGGTAGATATTTCCGCAGAAGCCGAAAATTTGGAATCGCTTTAGCCAAAAAACTGGCGCGCAAAGTGTCATCAGACACGGTCCCTTATTTAAATTGTGTACGATATGTGGACATCACAAACGATTTAGATAGCTTCACCCGTGTGTGATGAGTTTGAACGTCAAAAGTTTTGGTTCAAATTTTCCATGGTTACAGTGGTCATCCACGTCATTGCATAATTTGGGTACACAAAGGAGACTACAACACACCTACACTTCTTAATCAAGAAAGTTCAACAATTAAATAGAGCTAGCTGACCTAAACATTACCCTTACAAATTAAAGACCGACACTCTTAATTAAACAAAACAAAGAGTACTACTACGACTGGTGCTCGTCGATCTCCGCCGCCGCCTCCATGTCCAGCTCGCGCCCGACGGTCTCCTGGGGAAGGGCCTCCATGGCATCCATCGCACCATACTTGGCAAGCATCTCTCCATCTGCGTCTGCCATCTCTTTGGAGAAGGCCACCACGAGCTGGGCATGGGCGGACGCGATCTGAGCTTGGACGGGCTCCGTCGTCGCAAGGTATGCGGCGGAGGAACGGACGGCTGCTCGAACGCTCTCGGCGATTGCCAGCTCTTGGGCCGTGGGTTGCTGACCGTTGTCGGAGAAGCTTCGTTCGATTTGTGCGGTGACTGCCGGCATCTGGGCATGGGCGGCCTCGACATGGTCGTGGGCGGCCTCCATCAAGGCTAAGGCCGCTGCTACGGAACGGACAACTGCTGTGCCGCTCTCGCAACTTGCTATCCCCGAGGCAGATGTTGCTGCCGCCACCTGAGAAGCAACAACGGTCGTTTGGGCTTCCTTTGCCGCCCGGTTGCAGATTGCGGCCGCGCTCATGCACCTTGTTAGCACGCGGATGGCGGCTGCGGTCGCGCTCTTGCCGGAGTGGGCTACCGAAGTTGCCCTCACGACGCGGGTCCACATGCCCATCTTTCACCAGCAACAATTGAACAGTGAAATGATATTTGGGGAGCGAGCTAGTGTGCTTGAGACGCCGGCTGTGGACTGTAGCCGACGCACCATCTCGCGTAAGCTATAGGCGTACTATACACCGACGGTGCTCCAGGATATTTTGTGCTGCATCTCACAAGGTTGCTGATAATAAACTGTGTGCGATCTACTTGATTTTTCATCTTGATTTAAATTACATAATGGGGTTACAACAACAATGGATGGTGTTTGAATGGCTAGACCTTTTATCTAGAGTGAACATGCAACTATATGTGTGTCGTAAAAGAATTGGAATTATTCAGGGTTCGTTTGAACATTTTATACATTAAATTGGTTTTCTAGCCATTTCAGGTGCATAATTCAAATTTGAACTACATGCACATGCTCCAGTGCATATAAATTGGTTGAAAAATCAAATCTGTGTCCTTGGGTGCATGACTAGGTCCCATGCAAGAAATGGGAATGAATTTCAAACACCAGGGCACCGTTGATTGCCGGCAAAACATTGAGATGCCTGGTTTTTAAATTCTAGTAAATCCAAAACCCGTCTGAAATTCATGAAACTTGGCATGCTATCATGGAGCGGCATCAACATGCCGTGGTAAATTTTTTTGTCCCATTTGGGGGAGGTATGGGTATATGCTTCTCACAAACCAGAGCTTCTCACAACAAGCATGATGGTTTTCGGTAGGGAAAGTCCCACCTTTGGAGACGAAACGATATCCATTGCCTCTTATTGCTTTCAAAATTTTCTGGTGTCAACACAGAATAACAGGAGTGTTGTGTGAATTTTTGTGTTTTTTCGGGGTTGGTTTGGACATTTTTATGCATTAACCGAGTTTTCAATGCATTTATGTGCATAATTCGAATTTGAACTACATGCACATGCTCCAATGCATATAAATTGGTTGAAAAATCAAATCTGTGTCCTTGGGTGCATGCTTAGGTCCCACGCAAGAAATGGGAATGAATTTCAAACACCAGGGCACCGTTGATTACCGGCAAAACATTGAGATGACTGGTTTTTAAATTCTAGTAAATCCAAAACCCATTTGAAATTCATGAAACTTGGCATGCTATCATGGAGCAGCATCAACATGCCGTGGTAAAAATTTTGTCCCATTTGGAGTAGGTTTGGTCATATGCTTCTCACAAACCGCAGCTTCTCACAACAAGCATGATGGTTTTCGATAGGGAATGTCCCACCTTTGGGGACAAAACGATATCCATTGCCTCTTATTGCTTTCAATTTTTTTCTTGTGTTAACATAGAACAACATGAGTGTTGTGTGATTTTTTGTGATTTTTCGGGGTCTGTTTGGACATTTTTATGCATTAACTGAGTTTTCAATGCATTTATGTGCATAATTCAAATTTGAACTACATGTGCATGCTCCAGTGCATATAAATTGGCTGAAAAGTCAAATCTGTGTCCTTGGGTGCATGCTTAGGTCCCATGCAAGAAATGGGAATGAATTTCAAACACCAGGGCACCGTTGATTGCCGACAAAACATTGAGATGCCTGGTTTTTAAATTCTAGTAAATCTATGAAACATGTCTGAAATTCATGAAACATAGAACAAGAGGAGCGTTGTGTGATTTTTTGTGATTTTTCGGTGTTCGTTTGGACATTTTTATGCATTAACTGAGTTTTCAATGCATTTATGTGGATGATTCAAATTTGAACTACATGCACATGCTCCAGTGCATATAAATTGGTTGAAAAATCAAATCTGTGTCCTTGGGTGCATGCTTAGGTCCCATGCAAGAAATGGGAATGAATTTCAAACACCAGGGCACCGTTGATTGCCTGCAAAACATTAAGATGCCTGGTTTTTAAATTCTAGTAAATCCAAAACCCGTCTGAAATTCATGAAACTTGGCATGCTATTATGGAGCGGCATCAACATGCCGTGGTAAAATTTTGTCCCATTTGGGGCCGGTTTGAGTATATGCTTCTCACAAACCAGAGCTTATCACAACAAGCATGATGGTTTTCTGTAGGGAACGTCCCACCTTTGGGGACGAAACGATATCCATTGCCTCTTATCGCTTTCAAATTTTTCTCGTGTCAACATAGAACAACATGACTGTTGTGTGATTTTTTGTGATTTTTCAGGGTTCGTTTGGACATTTGTATGCATTAACTAAGTTTTCAATGCATTTATGTGCATAATTCAAATTTGAACTACATGCACATGCTCCAGTGCATATAAATTGGTTGAAAAATCAAATCTGTGTCCTTGGGTGCATGCTTAGGTCCCATGCAAGAAATGGGAATGAATTTCAAACACCAGGTCACCGTGGATTGCCGGCAAAACATTGAGATGCCTCGTTTTTCAATTCTAGTAAATCCAAAACCCGTCTGAAATTCATGAAACTTGGCATGCTATCATGGAGCGGCATCAACATGCTGTGGTAAATTTTTTGTCCCATTTGGGGCAGGATTGGGTATATGCTTCTCACAAACCGGAGCTTCTCACAACAAGCATGATGGTTTTTGGTAGGGAACGTCCCACCTTTGGGGACGAAATGATATCCACTGCCTCTTATTGCTTCCAAATTTTTTCTCGTGTCAACATAGAACAAAAGGAGTGTTGTGTGATTTTTTATGATTTTTCGGGGTTCGTTTGGACATTTTTATGCATTAACTGAGTTTTCAATGCATTTATGTGCATAATTCAAATTTGAACTACATGCACATGCTCCAGTGCATATAAATTGGTTGAAAAATCAAATCTCTGTCCTTGGGTGCATGCTTAGGTCCGATGCAAGAAATGGGAATGGATTTCAAACACCAGGGCACCGTTGATTGCCGGCAAAACATTGAGATGCTTCGTTTTTAAATTCTACTAAATCCAAACTCATCTGAAATTCATGAAACTTGGCATGCTTTCATGGAGCGGCATCAACATGCGGTGGTAAATTTTTTTCCCATTTGGGGCAGGTTTGGGTATATGCTTCTCACAAACCAGAGCTTCTCACAACGAGCATCATGGTTTCGGTAGGGAACGTCCCACCTGTGGGGACGAAACGATATCCACTACCTCTTATTGCTTCCAAATTTTTTCTCGTGTCAACATAGAACAACAGGAGTGTTGTGTCAATTTTTGTGATTTTTCGGGGTTCGTTTGGACATTTGTATGCACTAACTGAGTTTTCAATGCATTGATGTGCATAATTCAAATTTGAACTACATGCACATGCTCCAATGCATATAAATTGGTTGAAAAATCAAATCTGTGTCCTTGGGTGCATGCTTAGGTCCCATGCAAGAAATGGGAATGAATTTCAAACACCAGGGCACCGTTGATTGCCGGCAAAACATTGGGATGCCTGGTTTTTAAATTCTAGTGAATCCAAAACTCGTCTGAAATTCATGAAACTTGGCATGCTATCATGGAATGGCACCCGCCATGTTGTGGTATTTTTCGTGTCCATTTTGAGAGAGGGCGCACTCGAATAATGACAGGTAACAAAGGCATTTTGAAAAAATAGCTGCCATTTTAATATCTCAAACGTTTGTATAATTCAAACCGTGTGCGTTTTGTTAACCATTCACGTGACGCCACATGTCTTGGTTTTAATGGCTGTAGGAGGTGTCATGCGGATAGGTGCTTGACCTTGACTGAACGGGAGGCGTGCGAGCGCCGTCCGGTGCGCAGGCTAACCGAGAGGCGTGCAAGCTGTCCTCAAATGCGCAGGCTCACCAAGAAGCGTGTGAGCTGTACGCTATGCAGGCTCACTGGGAAGCGAGCCCTTTGACTTCCATGGCCGCCCGCCTTGCTCGCATCCTCTCCATTAATGGCGCCCAAGCCGCAGTTTAATTCGCTTTTTAAATATAAAACAATCATGACAAACATTTTAGTTAGAAACCCATATGCAAACAAACAGCTTCCCTAGGAAGCCAAATGAAAATGTGCCGAGCAGGATTTCTGCTGCTCTTGATCGCAAACGTTTTAGATAGAACACCCGTACGCAAAGTGAGAGAAGTGCAGGATTTGTGCATCCCTTCAATGCAAACGGTTGTTTTGGATGACCCATGTGCAACCATGTACAAACAATTTGGTAAGATTTGTCAGTCCTTGTAACACTGCAATTTGTCAAAATATGAAGCTAAAAATCACTATCAGTATCTAATTTTTGCAACTAAAATTCAGTAATTAAGCATAGATTTCATTCATAGATTAAGCAGTGATTCTTAATTTATAGAAACAGTTCAACTCGACAGCTGAACCGACCAAACTTTTCCCCAATTGTTGCCAACCACGTACTGAATTAGCTAGTTCAACTATATATACTAGCTAATTTTAAGTACGTTGTACAGTTCCACCACATCTATAGTCAGATGAACTGAACAAAATAGCCCCTAAATACTACTACTACTACTACTGCGGAGGGGAATTGTATTACTTCCGGACGCCTCTCCTCTGCCGAGCGCGCTCAGTAAGAGGCGGAGGAGGAGGAGCCTACTGACGAGCTGGGCAACTGCAATACGGTGCCTGCCGCTGTTGCAGCTTCAGCGACGCTCACCTCGAACGCCCTCTGCCGCTCTAGACAACCCCTCTCGAAGCGGTGGTTCTCCTCATAGATCTCCTGATTCCTCGCCTCTGAGGTGGCGTGTGCCGCGGCCACGGCGGCGGTAAGGCTCTTTGCATGCTCGACGAGGTGCTCCTCCTCCTCTCACAGGAACTTGGTGTAGCACGCAAGGTCGCTAGGCATGTGTGGGCATCCACCTCCGCCTCCGGCCTTCGGGCGGCGGTGGCGGAGCGGGTGATGACCCTGGTGGTCTACGATGGGCTGGCGGCCATGGCGACCGACGATGGGGTGGCGGCCACGACCACCACCTCCCGCCTTCGGGCTGCGGTGGCGGAGCGGGTGATGGCCACAGTGGCCGGCAGTGGGGTGGAGGCCACGACGGCCACCTCCCGCCTTTGGGCCGCGGTGGCGGAGCGCCCGCTGGCCCTAGCTTTTGACGGTGGTGTGGCGGCAACGGCGGCCGGCAACAGCTGCCGACGGGCACCGGCGGCGGAGCGTGTGGTGGGTGTTCCGCGCACACCCAACAGGGACGCCACGCGCACTACACTACGCCGGGGATTGTGCCGCCGCCACGGTGTAACCTCCCAGCTGGAGCTGTCCTCTGATGATGGCGGAGTGGCCGAGAGACGACGACGGACCGGTGGCATTGGGGATTGTGGGAGAAGCAGACGAGATAAGCTACAGGGAGGGAGGGGAAAATGCGACGCAGGACTCACCGACCATGAGGGTTTATATAGCAGGCCGTCAAGCATTGGGATTTTGGGGGATTTCACCGAGTCGGGTGGGAACCTTGCGCGGGAACCTGCGAGGTTGCACGGGAACGGGCTCACCGACGATTCTTTGGCGCCACCGTTTGGCCAAAAGAGCGCCCCCGCGCGCTGCGCAAGCTTGAGCTGTAAGCCGTCTGCGGCAGCGGGGTGACAAGACGTGCGAGAGGAGGAAGAAAGGCCACGCACACATACGGTTAATAAAAAAACGTTTGTGATTTAATTACCTACTATACCACCGTCCTAGTTTATAAGTATGATTTAACTAATAAACTATGAATGCATGTCGCCAAATATTATATAGTTGGATTTGTATTTGAATATAGTTTCCAATTATATAATTTTTAAAACATGCATTAACATTTTGTTGGTTAAATTTGAGGGCAAAGTATGGCACAGAATATAAAGGATACTATAGACTAGACAGAGGTGGTAGCACACGGCCGCTCTCTACGCAGCGATGCAACTGTCGGTCGGCTTGTAGGCGACCATTTCCTGCCTGTTCAACTGCTCTATGTGTGTGGTTGCTTGCGGTTCAGGCGGCTACGGCGCGCTCTGCTCACGTCCCGCCGCACGCGCTCTACTCTTGCGTCCCTCCGGGTGCTCTACCCTCATCCCTCCACGCGCGCTGCCAGTGTTTGGGGCCGGCGCACGATCACGCATGTTCGCGTGCAAGCGGTTGCGTCGGGCGCGGTGCGACGATGCAGTTACCTGCTGTAAAAACTGCCATGCGGACGCGTCGAGAATCCATGCCGCCCGACCTCCTTTTATTCCTGCGGCCATTTACCTTCATCTCTCATCTCACACGACACAATAAGCACACCCACGAGGACACATACAGAGAGGACATCTAGCGGTTCCAATGGCACTCCCCGTGGCTCCAATGGGGCTCCCTGCGGCCGACGACGACAACGGCGGGCAGTTCAGCACGCATCACATAGTGGACACCCACGTGAGGGGGAAGGCCCTCTCGGTGGTGTACACGAACGATCTAGTCTCGGTGGAGAGCTCCATCCAAACTATGGAGCAGTTCCTTGCTGAGGATAAGTACCGAGTGGTCGGCTTCGACCTCGAGTATACCAGCGGTCGTGCCAGGCATGATCAGAAGGTTGCCGTCGCCCAGTTGTGCATGCGACATGACGTCCTCGTCTACCACTACCACCTTGCCACAAGGCCTTGCGAGCGTTTCTCCAGGTTTATCAACAACTCCGACTATAGTTTCACTATGGTGGACACCACCAACGATCTAAAAGCGCTCAAGGTTTTGGACTTGAAATGCCCGAATCTTGTAAACATCCAAAGCCACTACAAGGTCTGAGGTAGCGAAAAAAACAAACTGAACTCCCTGGTTGACCTCGCCTCGGCCATCATCGACCCCTACTACATGAAGATGAAGAATGAGAGCAATAAGGACAGGAACGCCTAGCACAGTGTGTGGCATAAGAGACTGGACGAACAACATGTCAAGTATGCGGCCATGGATGCGTACACAAGCTACGAGATGTGCAGGCGGATCATTGACATGAGGAACTGTCTTCTTCCTGACCCAGACGAGGGATCGAGCCACATAGCAGTGGTGGGAGCATGACAAGAAGTAGATGACTAGACGATCGTTTCTCCTACTTTAGAATGCATGCAATTGTTTATTGAGGTGTGTGCGAATAATCTGTATAGTCACTTATGTAATTGGATGTTTATTTCAGTTATATATATACATGTTATTCTACTGTAGACAGAGCAAATCACACGGCTTATTAGCAGCAATCGTCTGTGTTATTATCGGTCTACACACACATTTCTGATTACGGACCTGTTTGCCGCGTATCACACACACCTTGATCTGGCTGCCTGTTTCTTTTGTGTTGCCTAATCACAAACAGTTCATACGAGTGAACCGTATGCTCTATATCGCACACGCCTTCATCAGGCTGCCCATTTCTTTTGTTCCTCCTCATCGCAAATAGTTCATTGAGCTGAACCGTATGCCCTGCATCACACACAGAACTAAAATCTGAACCGTGTTTGATAGCTCTGCCATCGCAAACGTTTTGCACCTTTTTTGACAGTTCTTTTACACCATCGTTTGCGATTATGGCATCACACACAGTTTTGTCGAAGGGTCTCTGATCATAGTGTCGCATTTGGACCATCCTACAGTAGTGTACCTCTACCAGACACTACCTTCCTTGGAACTCCATGTAGACAAACAATTTTAGACATATAAATCTTTGCTAGCTGAGCACTGGTATAAGCAGTCTTTACCTAGAAGAACTGAACAACTTTAGTCAAACGATCAACAACTGCCCAAATAGAATCATAACCTGACCGATTCCTGGGTAGATCTGTAATAAAATCCATACCAATCTCATCCCACTCCCAATCAGGTATAGATAATGGCTATAACAAACCTGCTGGTCTCTAATGTTCGGCTTTGACTCTCTAGCACACATCACATGTTGCAATATATCCTGCAATTTCCCTCTTTAGTCTAGGCCACCAAAATCTTTCCCTCAAATCCAAATACATCTTAGTATTACCTGGGTGAATAGAATAAGGTGAATCATGCGCCTCATGAAGAATCAACTTCCTGATATCTACATCTTGAGGTACACAAATATGCTTCTCAAACCATATCGCCCCATGTTCATCCTCATGGAAACCTTCTGCCTTACCTTCAGTCATATTCTCTTTTATCACAACAATCTTCTTATCACCCTTTTGAGCTTCTCTGATCCTATCAAGCAAGGTAGGCTTTACCTCCAGTGTTGCCAAATATCCCTTAGGAACCATCAACAACCTGAGATTCCTGAACTGTTCACATAACTCTGGTGGCATATCATCAATAACAATTGCATTAGCATGGCTCCTACAACTCAATGCATCAGCAACAACATTAGCCTTACTAGGATGATACTGCACATTCAAATCATAATCCTTAATAAGCTCCAACCATCTCCTCCACCTGAGGTTCAAATCCTTCTGAGTAAAAATATGCTTCAAGCTCTTATGATCAGTAAATATATCACAATGATTACCAACAAGATAATGCCTCCAAGTTTTCAATGCATGCACAACTGAGGCTAGTTTCAAATCATGTGTAGGATAATTATGCTCATGATTCTTAATCTGGCGTGAAGCATATGAAACAACTTTACCTTCCTGCATCAAAACACTCCCAAGTCCTTGACGAGAAGCATCACAATATACCCGGAAGTCCTTATGTATATCCGTTAGAGTTAAGACTAGTGTTGTAACCAAACACTGCTTCAACTCCTGAAAGATGGCTTCACATATCAGTCCAAACAAATTTCTTCTCCTTCTTCAACAATTCAGTCATAGGCTTTGCAATCTTGGAAAAGTTCTCAATGGACCTCCTGTAATAACCTGCAAGGTCCAAAAAGCTGTGAATCTCTCCAACTGACATGGGTGACTCCCACTCTGTAACTGCAAGAACCTTAGATGGATCAACTGCAACTCCATTACCTGATACAACATGTCCAAGGAATGCTACCTCATCCAGCCAGAACTCACATTTGCTGAACTTGGGCATACAACTGATGTTCCCTCAATTTCTCCAATACCAAACGCAGATGCACCTCATGCTCTTGCTTATTCTTGGAGAACACCAATATATCATCAATGAAAACAACCACAAATTTATCCAAGAACTCCATAAAAACCTTGTTCATCATATGCATGAAGAATGCAGGGGCATTAGTCAATCCAAATGGCATAACAGTATATTCATACAACCCATACCTCGTGGTAAAAGCAGTCTTTGGAATATCTTGTTCACAAATCTTTAATTGATGATAACCAGAACGAAGATCAATCTTTGAAAACATAGTAGCTCCCTCCAACTGGTCAAATAGATCATTTATCATAGGCGAAGGATACTTATTCTTCATGGTTACCTCATTTAGAGAATGATAATCAACACACATCCTCAAGGTCCCATCCTTCTTCTCCACAAACAAAACTGGAGCTCCCCAAGGTGATGAACTTGGGCGAATAAATACCTGTGCCTGCAATTCTCTTATCTGCTCCTTTAGTTCCTCTAACTCATGAGGATGCATTCTATACGGTCTCTTTGCAATTGGTCTAGTGCCTGGTATTAAATCAATAAGAAACTCAATATCTCTATCTGGTGGCATACCTGGCAACTCCTCTAGAAACACACCTGGATAATCCCTCACAACCGGCACCTCTTCCAGGCTACCCCCCTTAAGAGAGTTCACCTATACTTGATTACGCTTATACTTACATACATATTTGATCCTCTTCCCTCCCGGTGCACCGAGAGTAATAGATCGACTGGCACAATCAATACGACATTTATATAACTACAACCAATCCATGCCCAAAATAATATCCAGACCTCATGACTTCAATATAATCAAATCTATAGGAAACTCATGCTTCCCAATAGACAAGGTCAACTGATGATAACCAACAACAGCTATCATCTCAGCTCCTAGGGAACTCACTCTAATAGGCATACTAAGAGTTTTGGTTGGCAAGAATAGATAAGTTATAGATATAATAGGGCTAAAGACTATATATATAAATATATTCTACCATATGCATAATATGATCAAGGCTATATATAAGGCAACAAAACACAACAACGAATAACACCAACAAGCAAACAACAAACAATAAGATAATATTATATATATAGTCGAATAATTTCGACAAGATGTAATTTAACAAACAAACTACCAATCAAGCAAACAACCTAGTATCATCATACCACAAAACTGGGCATAATCAGATACGCTAACAAGATAACATTGCAATATAAAACAAGTATGAATGGTGGTCTCAACACTAGTTCCTACTTAACGGTTCAAGATACTTGAGGGGGTTAACTAATAAACAGTAAGAAGTATAGACAGTTCTATAAAATAAATTTCACTCCTATGGCTTTTCTAATCCATTTTCTAGGGTCACGTCCTACAGTCAACACACTGCTCTGATACCATCTGTAACGACCAAACCTGGAAGGATTTGCGTCTCTGTGCTTACTGTGCTAGTCCCTGGATCGAGTCGCTAGCACACATAGTATAGATGAATACAAGAGTAACAAGTGCATCATTTATTACAACCTATGATCCAGAATGTATAAAATAAAACAATATGCATAGCACATGGCTAGCTTTATTGAATCAAACAGCAGAAAGTAGCAGAAAATAACGTTGAGTCCCATCATAGCCCACTGGCGATGCTGAGTGCAGACTCGCGACCCTAACAGTACCTTACTCTTTGTCTGAATATCCTGCAACATGAGAGTTGCAGCCATATAGGTCAATACTTTGAATGTATTGGCAAGTTACACAGGAGTAGTAATAAAGCAGACCTACATGTATATGAATAGTACAACAAAATGAAGGCTTGGGGTTTATTTTGCAGAAAGCTGATTTTGTCCTCATAACTACCTAAAAGTCAAATTTAATTAAATTTTGTTACTACAATTAAATACACAAGGTTGAATTGGCAAGTCCAACTACAACCCACCCATTATTAAGTCCCCCAACAAATTTATTAAGTGTCACATCTGCCAAGATCATCCAACAACTGCAATGGCATAGTCACTCGAATTTGTCCATAACCGGGAACACGGCTAATCATGATTGGTTTTAATGCTCTTCAGAGTTTTGCACACTTTACCCACTAGGCTCAACCGAAAGATTGAGACGAAGTCTTTCAGAGCTAGTCACCTCCACCCACCGGCAACCGGTACACCTACTCATATCTACATCTGCTAGCTTGCCTGGGCGAGGTTCCCACAACCTACTCAACTAAGCCAGAGCCCATTTAGCTAGTGTTGCACATGGAAGCTACTAGTCACTAAGTCTGTCTGATTTTTTTGTACCTGGGCGGTAGTCCACTTACATTCAGAGGGTATAAACCATGATGTTGTTGAAACCACCCAACAATACCAATTCCGCCCACAGGTGAATTAAATCTTTAATTACTACTCAACTTGATTATATATATAATCCTCACATAAACTCAATGTATACACAAACCAACCCTGTCTAATAGCATAACAAAGCTACAACTACCATGATATGCATTGACGGGAGATAGCTCAACAACATAGCAGAAATATATAGTATTCCTATAGATGCATAAATTTATATTGTGATATTGTCGGATTGCGGGTTCCGACAAACCCTTGAGGTTCGAACACTGGGGTGTGCACGAAGATCTCTCCCTAGCTCGCTCTCGCAATGATATCAAGGACTAGCTCGCCGAACCCAAGGAACAAGAGACACGAGAGTTTATACTGGTTCGGGCCACCGTTGTGGTGTAATACCCTACTCCAATGTGGTGTGGTGGATTGCCTTGTGGGCTAAGGATGAACTAGTGTAGTGGATGAATAGCCTCTCGAGGAGAGGTGTTCTTGAGCTCGATGAGTTGGTGTGCTTGAGGATGGTCCGAATGATCCGTCCTTTGCTATGGTGATGGCTAGCCCTATTTATAGAGGCCCTGGTCCTCTTCCCAAATGTTTAGGCGGGAAGGGATCCCTCAACGGCCAATTTCGAAGGGAGACAACTAGTACAAGTTATCCTGACAAAAGGTGGTCTTCGCTTGCCAAAGGCTATGGTGGTAACCCCGACGTGGGCTCCGCGGTGACCTTCGTCCTGCCATCCTGATGGTCTTGGTCTTGTTGCACCGATAGGGAAACCTTTGCCTGATGCCTCAGGACTCCTCGCCTACGCCTGCTTCCTTAGCACCAAAGAGGAAACTGGCACTCTGCGCCCGCTGGTGCCCGCCTGGCTTCGGTCGTCATGGCTCACGTCTTGCGGACCTCGCGAGGTGCCCCTTGCATAGATATCTCCGCTCCTCGGGAGCCAGCCTAGCGAGGCCGCCCCAGAGGAGGTCTTGGTGTCGTCCACCTCGCGAGGCTTGGCCCCTCACGAGGGTCTTGAGTGGTTGCTGATGAAGATGGGCCGTACCAGGCCGTTGGTGGAGCCACGCCCTGGGCCGCAGGCAAGCAAGTCTGGGTACCCCCGTTCCCAGGACGCCGACAGTAGCCCCCGGGCCCAAGGCGCGCTCGGGCATGGCTTCGAGGCGAAGCTAAAGGGAAAGTGCGGAGCGCCACGGCCCCAAACTACTGTGGCCTCGATTGACGCATGGCAATTTATAGGTCGTGGGCATCTCTGCTTCCCCACGCTGCCTCGGCAACTACCCGACTTGACGAGACCCTGCTGCATGCAGAAGAAAACCATCATTACCTTAGATCATGGAGGTCGGCGGTTGGACTCCCTCTGGCTATAAATGAGGAGTGGGGCAGAGCCCCCGCTGCTCATCCTCTCCTCCACTCCGGTTGCTTCTTCTTCTTCCTCTTTGCTCCTCCATCCTGTTGCGACACCCATGGCACCGACGAAGAGATTCACGACCGCTGAGAAGGGAAGACGCGCCAGGAGGGGCCTGACTCACCACCGCCCAAGCGGGGTCGTGGTCGCCCCCGCAAGTACATGGCGACCCCCGCTGTGGTCCCTCGTGGATGCAGACGAACTTCCTCGGGTCTAGCGCCGTTCCTGGCGGCCGCAGCGGTGTCTCCTCATGCGGCGGGAGCTGCCCGAGATGCGGCAGTCCCGTCCGCGAAGGGAGGCGCACCATGGTCGCCCGACCTCCCCGGCTGCGCTTCCACTCGGCGGAGGTGCTGCCGGAGTTTTTCGTGTGGTCGGAGAACCCGTCTGGCACCTGGCTTCAGCTTCCGCTCCTTTGCCAGCGAGCTTCCAGCCACGGGTCCTGGCGGCCTCTGGCTGCAAGCTGACGGCAACAGCAGCAAGGCTTCATGGGTCGCGGTGGAGGTCTCCGTCACGGGTAACGTAGCCCTAGCCCGTGGCTGGCAGATGTTTGCCCACGCGCGCGGCCTGGGTAGGCGGTTCACCCTCCACTTCAAGTACGACGAAGCCGCGACCCTCTTCATGAGGGTGTTCGGGGAAGACGGTCGCCGCGCCGGGTGCTGCCCTGAAGACATCAAGGGTGATGGAGTGCTCGGCCTTGGTGACGGCCATGCGGAGGACGAGGGCGGCCTTGCCCCTGATGACTGCCGTGGCTCGTTTGGCAACCACAGCTCCTCCTCCGACGAAAGCTCCAGCAGTGGTGGCTACGACCAGCCGCCACTTTGCCGGGCTCGCTTCGAGGACGGTGGCAGGTCGTCCCGTTGCCGCGCACCAGTGAAGCGCGAGGAGGGCTCCGGCTGAGTCTGGGGGGCCGATCCTCGTGAGCATCCGCGCCGTAGGGGCCGCTTTTGCATGTCCTTTCCTTTCCTCCTGCATTTACAAGAAACAAGTATGGGGCCCCGCGAGGGCGTGTAATGAACCGTAGTGCTTATGCTGCTTTGTGCTATGTTTATTGTTCCTGTGTTGTGTTATGGCGTTCGCTCCGGCAAACCCTTGAGGTTCGAACACTGGGGTGCGCACGAAGATCTCTCCCTAGCTCACTCTCGCAACAATCTCAAAGCCAAGCTCGCCGAACCCAAGGAACAAGTGACACAAGAGTTTATACTGGTTTGGGCCACCGTTGTGGTGTAATACCCTATTCCAGTGTGGTGTGGTGGCTTGCCTCGTGGGCTAAGGATGAACTAGTACAGTGGATGAACCACCTCCCGAGGAGAGGTGTTCTTGAGCTCGATGAGCTGGTGTGCTTGAGGATGGACTCAATGATCTGTCCTTCGCTATGGAGGTTGCTAGCCCTATTTATAGAGGCCCTGGTCCTCTTCCCAAATGTTTAGGCGGTAAAGGGATCCCACAATGACCAATTTCAAAGGGAGACAACTAATACAAGTTATCTTGACAAAAGGTGGTCTTCTCCTGCCAAAGGCTCTAGTGGTGACGCCGCTGTGGGCTCCGCGGTGACCTCCGTCCTGCTGGTCTTGGTCTTGTTGCACTGATATGGAAACCTTTGCCTGATGCCTCGGGTCTCATCGCCTACGCCTGCTTCCTTAGCACCAAAGAGGAAACTGGCACCATGCGCCCGCTGGTGCCCGCCTGGCCTTGGTTGTCATGGCTCACATCATGCAGACCTCGCGAGGTGCCCCTTGCATAGATATCTCTGCTCCTCGGGAGCTAGCCTAGCGAGGCCGCCCCAGAGGAGGTCTTGGTGTCGTCCGCCTCGCGAGGCTTGGCCCCTCGCGAGGGTCTTGAGTGGTTGCTAGTGAATATGGGCCGTACCAGGCTATTGGTGGAGCCATGCCCTGGGCCACAGGCAGGCAAGTCTGGGTACCCCCGTTCCCAGGAGGCCGACCGTAGCCCCCAGGCCTAAGGCGCGCTCAGATTCGAGGCGAAGCCAAAGGGCAAGTGCGGAGCGCCGCGGGCCCCAACCGCCTGCGGCCTTGATTGACGCGTGGCGATTGATAGGTCGTGGGTGTCTCCGCTTCCCCATGCTGCCTTGGCAACTGTCCTCGACTAGCAAAAGGCTGGCACGCGTCGCAAGGCTTTCATTGCCTTCCTTCTCCTTGTTCCAGATCCCCTTTCTCTTTCTTGCCCGAGAGACTCCAGATCCACATGAACCCTTCTTCGAGCTTGCAGCCAATGGCGTCTGACAAGGCGAAGGCCACTGACTCGCCTTCCTGGTACGAGCCCGCCTTGAGTGCGCCTAGCGTCTCAGAGAAGAACCTCGCCGCCACGCTCCTGATGACGGTGGACAACACCAACAAGGGGGGAAAGACCACGATTCGGGCCGGCTCCGATGAGGCGGAGCCCTCGGGCAGTAACTTCTACCCATTCTTCATGAATAGCATTGTTGCAGGACTAGTCCAAGGCACACTCAGACTTGGCTTCAAGGCGAAGCCAAAGGGCAAGTGCGGAGCGCCGCGGGACCCAACCGCCTGTGGCCTCGATTGACGCGTGGTGATTGATAGGTCGTGGGCGTCTCCGCTTCCCCACGCTGCCTCGGCAACTGCTCGACTTGACGAGACCCTGCTGCATGCAGAAGAAAACCATAATTACCTTAGATTGTGGAGGCCGGCGGTTGGCCTCCCTCTGGCTATAAATGAGGAGTGAGGAGCCCCCACTGCTCATCATCTCCTCCACTCTGTTTGCTTCTTCTTCCTCCTCTTTGCTCCACAGTCCTGCTGCGACACCCATGGCATCGACGAAGAGATTCACGGCCACGGAGAAGGGGAAGGCGTGCCAGGAGGGGCCTGACTCACCACCGCCCAAGCGGGGTCATGGTCGCCCCCGCAAGCACGCAGTGACCCCCGCTGTGGTCCCTCGTGAGCGCGGACAAACTTCCTCGGGGTCCGGCGCCGTTCCTGGCGGCCGTAGCGGGAGCCGCCCGAGATGCGACAATCCCGTCCATGAAGGGAGGTGCGCCATGGTTGCCCGACCTCCCCGGCCGCGCTTCCACTCGGTGAAGGTGCTGCAGAGTTTGTCATGTGGTCAGAGAACCCGACTTGCACATGGCTTCAGCTTTCGTGCTCCTTTGCCGGTGAGCTGCCGGCCACGGGTCCTAGCGGCTGCTGTAGCAAGGCTTCATGGGTTGCGGTGGAGGTCTCTGTCACGGGTAACATAGCCCTAGACCATGGCTGGCACGTTTGCCCGCGCGCGTGGCCTGGGCAGGCGGTGCACCCTCCACTTCAAGTACGATGGAGCCGTGACCCTATTCGTGAGGGTGTTCGGGGAAGATGGTCGCCACGCCGGGTGCTTCCTTGAAGACAGCGAGGGTGACGGAGTGCTCGGCCTTGGAGATGGCCGTGACAAGGATGAGGGCGGCCTTGCCCTCGGCGACGGCCGCGGCTCGTTTGGCAACGACAGCTCCTCCTCCGATGAAAGCTCCAGCAGTGGTGGCTACGACCAGCTGCCACGTCATTGGGCTCGCTTCGAGGACGGTGACGGGTCGTCCCGTCGCCGCGCCCCGGTGAAGCGCGAGGAGGGCTTTGGCTGAGTCCGAGGGGTCGATCCTCGTGAGCATCCGCGCTGTAGGGGCCGCTTTTGCCTGTCCTTTCCTTTCCTCCTGCATCTACGAGAAACAAGTCTGGGGCCCTGCGAGGGTGTGTAATGAACCGTAGTGCTTATGCTGCTATGTGCTATGTTTATTATTCCTGTGTTGTGTTATGGTGTTCACGCCTCATGTAAGCGTAGATGGGTAACTTAGCTGGATACGCCCAGGGTAGCTTCCTGTCTCGTGAGGGCACGCCCCCTGGCACCTGGTGAGCCCTCCTTGTTGCTGGCTCAGGAGCTGTTGTCCTCGGGAGGCGTCATAGAGCTACATAAATTTTTAGGACGTCCGTCGGGTTCCTTGTCCTTCCTCACGCGAGGCCTCATGATCATGGCCTAGCACACCACGTCGTGGTACCCGTGGGGCACAGACTTAGGGGTGGGGGCGCCAACCGCGAGCTCAATAGAGGGTGCCTCATGAGGGTCAGGGGAGCCGAAGCTCTGGAGAGACAGGGCTTTGGAAAGGCGTGCCCGTGGCTTAGGTTAGCCGAGCGCACGCACACACCTGCCTAGCCCCCGCGCGAGGCACGCGAGGGAGAGCGTCGGGCAACTGCCGCCCTCCCTGGTGCAAAACAAAGAACCGAGCGAGGATGTAGAGAAAAGAAAGGGTTTAATCGAGCAATCGAGAAACGCCAGAACTCCAAATTCCATAAAAAGGGGTGCAAACCAACTACAGAAAGCAAATGAACAGCCGCGTCGGGCACCTAGTCTAGTCTTCTCATCAGTGTGGAGCTAAGTGCTGCCACTAGGACGTGGGAGGGAGCCCCCGAGGCCCGAGGGTGGCACTCCAGACACTCCAGGGCGTGTATAGCCCCACTCATTATTACATGAGAGTGTCACGAGTGGAGACCTTCACAGACACCGGGCCTTGCTTCATGCTTAGAACTTCCGGAGGTGCTGGATGTTCCAGGCTTCTGGATGGGGGTCCAGTTCTGCGTCTCCAGGCGCACGGCGCCAGGCCTAGAGATGCGGGCAATCCTAAACGGGCCCTCCCACATGGGAGAGAGCTTATGAAACCCTTCCATGGAGAGCACCCACCTCAGGACGAGATCGCCCACCTCGAGCATCCTGGAGCGGACGCTGCGGCAGTGGTACCGTTGCGGCACCTGCTAGTATCTTGCCGCCCAGAGCGAGGCTTGATAGCGGCGCTCCTCCCCCAGCATGAGGTCCATCCCCCGCATGGCGTCCTGACGTGCCTCATCGAATTCTAGGACCCGAGCGGAGTGATGCTTGACCTTGTGAGGGAGAACCGCTTCTGCTCCGTAGACGAGGAAGAACGGGGTCTCGCATGTTGGCTTGGTGGCGGCGGTGCGGATGGACCACAACACAGATTGGAGCTCGTGGTGCCAGCCCCTGCCACAGGCCTCGAGCTTCTTCTTGAAGGTCCTAGTCTTGAGGCCTCTCAAGACCTCCGCGTTGGCACGCTCAGCTTGGCCATTGCTCCTGGGGTGTGCCACCGAAGCGTAGCAGATCTGCGTCCAAGGTTAGCATAATATGTCTTGAAGAGATTGCTAGTGAACTGTGAGCCGTTGTCAGTGTTGATGCGGTTAGGGACCCCAAACCGGCTCACGGGGCCCTTGATGAACTAAACTACCGACCCAGCTGGGATGGTGCGGACGGTTTCCACCTCTGCCCAATTGGTGAACTTGTCGATGGCGACGTAGAGGTAGCGGTAGCCCCCGAGCACTCGAGGGAACCGACCCAGGATATCCAGCCCCCAGACCGCGAGCGGCCACGTGAGTGGGATAGTCTGGAGGCCCTGGGCCGGCTAGTGGATTTGCTTGGCATGGAACTGGCAGGCCTCGCAGGACCTTACCAGCTCGGTTGCGTCGTTGAGTGCCGTGGGCCAATAGAACCCGCTGCAGAATGCCCTGCCAACTAGGGTGCGCGATGACGAGTGATGCCCGCAGTCCCCGCTGTGTATGTAAGCTAGCATCTCGCTCCCCTGCTTCCTGGAGATGCATCGCAAAGAAACATCGTTTGGTCGTTTTCTGTGCAACTCACCGTCCTGGATGCAATATGATGTAGCCTGCCGGGCCACACGCTCCGCGTCCTCCTCTTTCTCCGGCAGTGTCCCCCACAGCAGGTACGCCTTGAATTCTTCAGTCCAGCACCCCTCCCGAGTCTCAAGCGCAAGGAGCAGGCATGCTCCTGAGGTCGGGCCGCAGGCGGGAGCTCCTGAGGCTGGTGGTGGGGGGAGCTCCTCCTGAGGTGGCGTAGGCTCCGCAACCGGTGGGGCCACTGAAGGCTTAAAGAGCCACCCCTTGAAGACGCCAGGCTCCTGGGGCTGTCGCCTTGACGCCCTCTTGGTGATATCATCCACTTCCTTGTTTGTGCCGCGGGGCACATGCTGCAGTTCTAGGCCCAAGAATTGCTTCTCCATTTTGCGTACCTCCGCGCGGTATGCCTCCATGTGCTTTTCCTTTGGTTCATACACCTTGTTGGAGAAGTTGAGAAGGAGCTGGGAGTCTCCCTTGATGGTGAGGTGCTTCACCTCAAGGCCGCCGCAGCCTTGAGGCCGGCGATCAAACCTTCGTACTCCGCGATGTTGTTGGAGACCTTCTCACCCCGCTGGAAGCAGAGTTGCATGGCGTAGTAGAGTTTGTCTTGGGTGGGTGAGATGAGCAGGGCTCCAGCCCCCGTGCCCTAGCGTGCGAAAGCACCATCGAAGTACATGACCTAGCCATCTGGCGCTTCACTTCCTGGCGAGAGGGATCGGTTCTAGCCTGCTTCAGGTTCTGGAGCGTCGGTCCATTCTGCCATGAAGTCGGTGAGGGCAGCCCCTTGATGACCCTGGTTGTGCTGAACTCCAACTGAAACGCCTGCAGCTCGATGTTCCACTCGGCGACTCTTCCCGTTGCGTTGGGGCTCCGGAGCACCCTCTCCAGTGGGTAGGCCGAGACGACCTTAATTGGGTGGCCTTAGAAATAATGACGTAGCTTGCCTGAGGCCACCAGGAGCGCGAGCAGAAGCTTCTGTGGCATGGGGTATTGTGCCCTTGCGTCTCGTAGTACCGTGCTAATGAAGTAGACCGGGTGCTTGACGAGGGCAGGAGCATCGGTGGAGCCTGTCGCCTCCGGAGGTCGTGGTGCCTCCTGAGGCAGGGACCTCAGGAGCTCGGTTGCCCACTATAGCCTCCGCAGGCCCGGAGACGCCGTCTTGTGGGGTCTGATCGTCCGCGGGCGTCGTCATGGCTTTAGTGGCGCCGTCTTGGCGCTGCACCGTCCCGGCTGAAGGTGCAACATTACGTGGCACATCCTTGGCCTGGCACTCCTCCTGGATAGCCACCAATGCCGCACTGGCTGAGTGGGGCGTGGCCTCCAGGTAGAGCACTAGGGGCTCGAGGGGTCGAGGCATGACCATCACCGGAGGGCTGGTCAAATATCTCTTGAGGTCTCGAAACGCTAGGTTGGCCTCTAGGGTCCACTCGAACGGGCCCTTCTTCTTCGTCAACTTAAAAAATGGCAGGGCGCGTTCTCCCAGCTTGGAGATGAAGCGCCCCAACGAGGTCATGCAGCCCGCGAGCTTCTGCATTTCCTTGAGAGTTTGGGACAGGCTCATGTCCTCTAACGCCTTAACCTTCTCCGGGTTTGCCTCGATCCCCCTATGCGACATAAGGAAACCCAGCAGCTTGCTCGAAGGGACACCAAACACGCACTTCTATGGATTGAGCCGCAGGTCCACCTGGCGTAGGCTGGCAAAAGTCTCCTCCAAGTCTTGTATGAGGGTCCTCGCCTCCCGAGATTTTACCATGATGTCGTCAACGTAGGCCTCAGCGTTCCTCCCGAGCTGCTGGCCCAGGGCGATGTGCATCAGCCACTGGAAGGTTGCCCCAGCATTGTGCAGTCCGAACGGCATGCAGGTGTAGCAGTATACCCTGCACGGGGTCAGGAAGGTCGTCTTCTCCACGTCCTCCACCGCCATCTTGATCTGGTGATAACTTGAGAAGGCATCTAGAAAACACAACAGGTCGCACTCAGCGGTGGAGTCGATGGTCTGGTCGATGCGAGGAAGTGGGAACGGGTCTTGAGGGCAGGCTTTGTTGAGGTTGGTGAAGTCGACGCACATACATTCCTTCCCGCCTTTCTTGGGCACAACAACGGGGTTCGCCAGCTACTCTGGGTACTGGACCTCGTGGATGACACCCGCAGCTTGTAGCTTGTGGGTTTCCTGGACGATGAAGGACTGCTTCTCCGTGGGTTGTCGTCGCGCCTTCTGCTTCACAGGGCGCACATTGGGGCACACCCTTAAGTGATGCTCGATTACCCCCCTTGAGACCCTGTGTTGAGGAACGTGGTAATTTAAAAAAATTTCCTACGCACACACAGGATCATGGTGATGCATAGCAACGAGAGGGGAGAGTGTGTCCACATACCCTCGTAGACCGAAAGCGGAAGTGTTAGCACAACGCGGTTGATGTAGTCATACGTCTTCACGATCTGACCGATCCAAGTACTGAATGTACGACACCTCCGAGTTCAGCACACGTTCAGCTCGATGACGTCCCACGAACTCCGATCCAGCAGAGCTTCGAGGGAGAGTTCCGTCAGCACGACTGCGTGATGACGGTGATGATGATGCTACCGATGCAGGGCTTCGCCTAAGCACCGCTACGATATGATCGAGGTGGATTATGGTGGAGGGGGGCACCACACACGGCTGGGAGAGATCAACAGATCAACTTGTGTGTCTAGAGGTGCCTCCTGCCCTCGTATATAAAGGAGGGAGGGAGAGGACGACCCTAGAGGGGGCGCGCCAAGTGTGGGGAGTCCTACTAGGACTCCCAAGTCCTAGTAGGATCCCCTTTCCTTTTCGGAGTAGGAGAGAAGGAAAGAGGGGGAGAGGGAAAAGGAAAAAGGGGGCTGCACCCCTTGTCCAATTCGGACCAGAGGGGGGGTTCGTGCCTCCTTCCTTTTGGCCTCTCTCCTCTATTCCCGTATGGCCCAATAAGGCCCAATACTTTTCCCGGTGAATTCCCATAACTCCCCGGTACTCTGAAAATACCCGAATCACTCGGAACCTTTCCGATGTCCGAATATAGCCGTCCAATATATCGATCTTAACGTCTCGACAATTTCGAGACTCCTCGTCGTGTCCCCGATCTCATCCGGGACTCTGAACTACCTTCGGTACATCAGATCACATAAACTCATAATACAATCGTCACCGAAACTTTAATCGTGCGGACCCTACGGGTTCGAGAACTATGTAGACATGACCGAGACACGTCTCCGGCCAATAACCAATAGCGGAACCTAGATGCTCATATTGGCTCCCACATATTCTATGAAGATCTTTATCGGTCAAACCGCATAACAACACATGTTGTTCCCTTTGTCATCGGTATGTTACTTGCCCGAGATTCAATCGTCTGTATCTCAATACCTAGTTCAATCTCGTTACTGGCAAGTCTCTTTACTCGTTTTCTAATACATCACCCGGTAACTAACTCATTAGTTACAATGCTTGCAAGGCTTATAGTGATGTGCATTACCGAGTGGGCCCCGAGATACCTCTCCAACAATTGGAGTGACAAATCCTAATCTCGAAATACGCCAACCCAACAAGTACCTTTGGTGACACCTGTAGAGCACCTTTATAATCACCCAGTTACGTTGTGACGTTTGGTAGCACACAAAGTGTTCCTCCGGTAAACGGGAGTTGCATAATCTCATAGTCATAGGAACATGTATAAGTCATGAATAAAGCAATAGCAACATACTAAATGATCAAGTGCTAAGCTAACGGAATGGGTCAAGTCAATCACATCATTCTCCTAATGATGTGATCCCATTAATCAAATGACAACTCATGTCCATGGCTAGGAAACTCAACCATCTTCGATTAACGAGCTAGTCAAGTAGAGGCATACTAGTGACACTCTGTTTGTCTATGTATTCACACATGTATTATGTTTCTGGTTAATACAATTCTAGCATGAATAATAAACATTTATCATGAAATATGGAAATAAATAATAACTTTATTATTGCCTCTATGGCATATTTCCTTCAGTCTCCCACTTGCACTAGAGTTAATAATCTAGATCACATCGCCATGTGATTTAACATCAATAGTTTACATCACCATGTGATTAACACCCATAGTTCACATCGTCACGTGATCAACACCCAAAGGGTTTACTAGAGTCAATAATCTAGTTCACATCGCTATGTGATTAACATCCAAAGAGTACTAAGGTGTGATCATGTTTTGCTTGTGAGAGAAGTTTAGTCAACAGGCCTCCCACATTCAGATCCGTATGTATTTTGCAAATTTCTATGTCAACAATGCTCTGCACGGAGCTACTCGAGCTAATTGCTCCCACTTTCAATATGTATCTAGATCGATACTTAGAGTCATCCAGATCGGTGTCAAAGCTTGAATCGACGTAACTCTTTACGATGAACCTTTTGTCACCTCCATAATCGAGAAACATATCCTTATTTCACTAAGGATAATTTTGACCGCTGTCCAGTGATCTACTCCTAGATCACTATTGTACTCCCTTGCCAAAAACAGTGTAGGGTATACAATAGAACCTATGGCTGAGGCATAGGGAATGACTTTCATTCTCTTTCTATCTTCTGCCGTGGTCAGGCTTTGAGTCTTACTCAATTTCACACCTTGTAACACAGGAAAGAACTCTTTCTTTGACTGTTCCATTTTGAACTACTTCAAAATCTTGTCAAGGTATGTACTCATTGAAAAATCTTATCAAGCATCTTGATCTATCTCTATAGATCTTGATGCTCAATATGTAAGCAGCTTCACCGAGGTCTTTCTTTGAAAAACTCCTTTCAAACACTCCTTTATGCTTTGCAGAATAATTCTACATTATTTCCGATCAACAATATGTCATTCACATATACTTATCAGAAATGCTGTAGTGCTCCCACTCACTTTCTTGTAAATACAGGCTTCACCGCAAGTCTGTATAAAACTATATGCTTTGATCAACTTATCAAAGCGTATATTCCAACTCTGAGATGCTTGCACCAGTCCATAGATGGATCGCTGGAGCTTGCATATTTTGTTAGCACCTTTAGGATTGACAAAACCTTCTGGTTGCATCATATACAACTCTTTCTTTAATAAATCCTTTAAGGAATGCATTTTTGTTTATCCATTTGCCAGATTTCATAAAATGCGGCAATTTGCTAACATGACTCGGACAGACTTAAGCATCGATACGAGTGAGAAAATCTCATCATAGTCAACACCTTGAACTTTGTCAAAAACCTTTTTTGACAAGTCTAGCTTTGTAGATAGTAACACTACTATCAGCGTCCGTCTTCCTCTTGAAGATCCATTTATTTTCTATGGCTTGCCGATCATCGGGCAAGTCAACCAAAGTCCACACTTTGTTCTCATACATGGATCCCATCTCAGATTTCATGGCCTCAAGCCATTTCATGGAATCTGGGCTCATCGTCGCTTCCTCATAGTTCGTACGTTTGTCATGGTCAAGTAACATGAACTCCAGATTAGGATTACCGTACCACTCTGGTGCGGAACATACTCTGGTTGACCTACGAGGTTCGGTAGTAAGTTGATCCGAAGATTTCATGATCATCATCATTAACTTCCTCACTAATTGGTGTAAGCATCACTGGAACTGATTTCAGTGATGAACTACTTTCTAATTCGGGAGAAGGTACAATTACCTTATCAAGTTCTACTTTCCTCCCACTCACTTCTTTCGAGAGAAACTCCTTCTCTAGAAAGGATCTATTTTTAGCAACGAATATCTTGCCTTCAGATCTGTGATAGAAGGTGTACCCAACAGTAACTTTTGGGTATCCTATGAAGACGCATTTTTCCGATTTGGGTTTGAGCTTATCAGGATGAAACTTTTCACATAAGCATCGCAACCCCAAACTTTAAGAAATGACAACACTGGTTTCTTGCCAAACCACAGTTCATATGGTGTCGTCTCAACGGATTTAGATGGTGCCCTATTTAACGTGAATGCACCTATCTCTAATGCATAACCCCGAAACGATAGTGGTAAATTGGTAAGAGACATCATAGATTGCACCATATCTAATAAAGTACGGTTACGATGTTCGGACACACCATTACGCTGTGGTGTTCCGGGTGGCGTGAGTTGCGAAACTATTCCGCATTGTTTCAAATGAAGACCAAACTCGCAAATCAAATATTCTCCTCCATGATCAGATCGTAGAAACTTTATTTTCTTGTTACGATGATTTTCCACTTCACTCTGAAATTCTTTGAACTTTTCAAATGTTTCAGACTTATGTTTCTTCAAGTAGATATACCCATATCTGCTCAAATCATCTGTGAAGGTCAGAAAATAACAATACCCGCCGCGAGCCTCAACACTCATCGGACCTCATACATCAGTATGTATTATATCCAATAAGTCAGTTGCTCACTCCATTGTTCTGGAGAACGGAGCCTTAGTCATCTTTGCCCATGAGGCATGGTTCGCAAGCATCTACTGATTCATTAATCAAGTGATTCCAAAAGCCCATCAGCATGGATTTTCTTCATGCGCTTTACACCAATATGACCTAAACGGCAGTGCCACAAATAAGTTGCACTATCATTATTAACTTTGCATCTTTTGGCTTCAATATTATGAATGTGTGTATCACTATGATCGAGATCCAACAAACCATTTTATTGGGTGTATAACCATAGAAGGTTTTGTTCATGTAAACAGAATAACAATTATTCTCTAACTTAAATGAATAACCGTATTGTAATAAACATGATCAAATCATATTCTTGCTCAACGCAAACACCAAATAACATTTATTTAGGTTCAACACTAATCCCGAAAGTGTAGGGAGTGTGCGATGATGATCATGTCATTCTTGGAACTACTTCCTACACACATCATCACTTCACCCTTAACTAGTCTCTGTTCATTCTGCAACTCCTGTTTCAAGTTACTACTCTTAGCAACTGAACTAGTATCAAATACCGAGGAGTTGCTATAAACACTAGTAAAGTACACATCAATAGCATGTATATCCAATATACCTTTGTTCACCTCGCCATCCTTCTTATCCGCTAAATCTTGGGGCAGTTCCGCTTCTAGTGACCAGTCCCTTTGTAGTAGAAGCACTCAGTCTCAGGCTTAGGTCCAGACTTGGGCTTCTTCGCTTGAGAAGCAACTTGCTTGCCGTTCTTCTTGAAGTTCCCCTTCTTCCCTTTGCCCTTTTCTTGAAAGTAGTGGTCTTTGTCAACCATCAACACTTGATGCTTTTCTTGATTTCTACCTTCGTCGATTTCAGCATCACGAAGAGCTTGGGAATTACTTTTGTCATCCCTTGCATATTATAGTTCATCACTAAGTTCTAGTAACTCGGTGATAGTGACTAGAGAACTTTGTCAATTACTCTCTTATCCGGAAGATTAACTCCCACTTGATTCAAGTAATTGTAGTACTCAGACAATTTGAGCACATGCTCATTGGTTGAGCTATTCTCCTCCATCTTGTAGGCAAAGTACCGTCAGAGGTCTCATACCTCTCGACACGGGCATGAGTATGAAATACCAATTTCAACTCTTGGAACATCTTATATGCTCCATGGTGTTCAAAACGTCTTTGAAGCCCCAATTCTAAGCCATTAAGCATGGTGCACTAAACTATCAAGTAGTCATCATATTGAGCTAGCCAAACGTTCATAACGTCTGCATCTGCTCCTGCAATAGGTCTGTCACGTAGCGGTGCATCAAGGACATAATTCTTCTGTGCAGCAATGAGGATAATCCTCAGATCACGGTTCCAATCCACATCATTGCTACTAACATTTTTCAACATAGTTTTTCTCTAGGAACACAATAAACGGGGAGCAACATCGCGAGCTATTGATCTAGAACATAGATATGCTAATACTAACAGGACTAAGTTCATGATAAATTAAAGTTCAATTAATCATATTACTTAAGAACTCCCACTTAGATAGACATCCCTCTAATCATCTAAGTGATCACGTGATCCAAATCAACTAAACCATGTCCGATCATCACGTGAGATGGAGTAGTTTTCAATGGTGAACATCGCTATGTTGATCATATCTTCTATATGATTCACGCTCGACCTTTCGGTCTCAGTGTTCCGAGGCCATATCTGCATATGCTAGGCTTGTCAAGTTTAACCTGAGTATTCCGTGTGTGCAACTATTTTGCACCCATTGTATTTGAACGTAGAGCCTATCACACCCGATCATCACATGGTGTCTCAGCACGAAGAACTTTCGCAACGGTGTATACTCAGGGAGAACACTTATACCTTGAAATTTAGTGAGAGATCATCTTATAAAGCTACCGCCGAACTAAGCAAAATAAGATGTATAAAAGATAACATCACATGCAATCATAATATGTGACATGATATGGCCATCATCACCTTGTGCCTTTGATCTCCATCTCCAAAGCATCGTCATGATCTCCATCGTCACCGGCATGACACCATGATCTCCATCATCTTGATCTATATCAATGTATCGTCACATGGTCGTCTCGCCAACTATTGCTCTTGCAACTATTGCTATCACATAGCGATAAAGTAAAGCAAT
The DNA here is from genome assembly GCF_003073215.2 of Triticum urartu. NCBI lineage: Eukaryota > Viridiplantae > Streptophyta > Magnoliopsida > Poales > Poaceae > Triticum > Triticum urartu. Next base: position 275,490,317 of record NC_053024.1, on the reverse strand, counting down.
TATTTGACGCTTGCATCTTATGCAATAGAAAAACAACCATAAGGCTTTTGCCAGTTGCCGATAACTTCAACAAAACATGATCATCTCATACATCAACTTATATCTCATCACGTCTTGACCATATCACATCACAACATGCGCTGCAAAAACAAGTTAGACGTCCTCTACTTTGTTGTTGCAAGTTTTACGTGGCTGCTACGGCCTGAGCAAGAACCAATCTTACCTACGCATCAAAACCACAATGATAGTTTGTCAAGTTAGTGTTGTTTTAACCTTCTCAAGGACCGGGCGTAGCCACACTTGGTTCAACTAAAGTTGGAGAAACTGACACCCGCCAGCCACCTATGTGCAAAGCACGTCGGTAGAACCAGTCTCGCGTAAGCGTACGCGTAATGTCGGTCCGGGCTCCTTCATCCAACAATACCGCCGAACCAAAGTATGATATGTTGGTAAGCAGTATGACTTGTATCGTCCACAACTCACTTGTGTTCTACTCGTGCATATAACATCTACGCATAAAACCTGGCTCGGATGCCACTGTTGAGGAATGTAGTAATTTCAAAAATTTCCTATGCACACACAAGATCATGGTGATGCATAGCAAGGAGAGGGGAGAGTGTGTCCACGTACCCTCGTAGACCGAAAGCGGAAGCGTTAGCACAACGCGGTTGATGTAGTCGTACGTCTTCACGATCCGACCGATCCAAGTACCGAACGTACGACACCTCCGAGTTCAGCACATGTTTAGCTCGATGACGTCCCACAAACTCTGATCCAACAGAGCTTCGAGGGAGAGTTTCGTCAGCACGATGGCGTGATGACGGTGATGATGATGCTACCGACGCAGGGCTTTGCCTAAGCACCGCTACGATATGATCGAGGTGGATTATGGTGGAGGGGGGCACCGCACACGGCTATGAGAGATCAACAGATCAACTTGTGTGTCTAGAGGTGCCCCCTGCCCTCGTATATAAAGGAGGGAGGGAGAGGCCGGCCCTAGAGGGGGCGCCCCAAGTGTAGGGAGTCCTACTAGGACTCCCAACTCCTAGTAGGATTCCCTTTCCTTTCCGGAGTAGGAGAGAAGGAAAGAGGGGGAGAGGGAAAAGGAAAAGGGGGTTGCACTCATTGTCCAATTCGGACCAGAGGGGGGGGGGCTCCTTCCTTTTGGCCTCTCTCCTCTATTCCGTATGGCCCAATAAGGCCCAATACTTCTCCCGGTGAATTCCTGTAACTCCCCGGTACTTCAAAAATACCTGAGTCACTCGGAACCTTTCCGATATCCGAATATAGTCGTCCAATATATCGATCTTTATGTCTCGACCATTTCGAGATTCCTCGTCATGTCCCCAATCTCATCCGGGACTCCGAACTACCTTCGGTACATCAAATCACATAAACTCATAATACAATCGTCACCGAAACTTTAAGCGTGCGGACCCTACGGGTTCGAGAACTATGTAGACATGACCGAGACACGTCTTCGGCCAATAACCAATAGCGAAACCTGGATGCTCATATTGGCTCCCACATATTCTATGAAGATCTTTATCGGTCAAACCGCATAACAACACACGTTGTTCCCTTTGTCATCGGTATGTTACTTGCCCGAGATTCGATTGTCGGTATCTCAATACCTAGTTCAATCTCATTACTGGCAAGAGTCTTTACTCATTCCGTAATACATCATCCGGTAAATAACTCATTAGTTACAATGCTTGCAAGGCTTATAGTGATGTGCATTACCGAGTGGGCCCCGAGATACCTCTCCGACAATTGGAGTGACAAATCCTAATCTCGAAATACGCCAACCCAACAAGTACCTTTGGAGACACCTGTAGAGCACCTTTATAATCACCCAGTTACGTTGTGAGGTTTGGTAGCACACAAAGTGTCCCTCTGGTAAATGGGAGTTGCATAATCTCATAGTCATAGGAACATGTATAAGTCATGAAGAAAGCAATAGCAACATACTAAACGATCAAGTGCTAAGCTAACGGAATGGGTCAAGTCAATCACATCATTCTCCTAATGATGTGATCCCGTTAATCAAATGACAACTCATGTCCATGGCTAGGAAACTCAACCATCTTCGATTAACGAGCTAGTCAAGTAGAGGCATACTAGTGACACTCTGTTTGTCTGTGTATTCACACATGTATTATGTTTCCGGTTAATACAATTCTAGCATGAATAATAATCATTTATCATGAAATAAGGAAATAAATAATAACTTTATTATTGACTCAAGGGCATATTTCCTTCACCCTGTAACACCCAGATGTAACTTTCCATATTTGTAACTCCGATTCTTGCCATTTTCGGCTATGTGATATGATATTTCCATCGTGGTTGGGTTTTTGTCTTCGTTTTGCATTTTTTTTCATGTCATGCATTTCATATCATGTCATCATGTGCATATCATTTGCATTTGTGTTCGTCTCATGCATCCGGTCATTTCCCCATTGTCCGTTTCGCAATCCGACGCTCTCTGGTGTCCTCGTTTCACCCCTCTAATCTTATTTTGTGAGTGCGATAAAAACATTCCCGGAATGGGTCGAGATTTGTCGAGTGGCTTTGGTACATCACCGGTAGACCGCCTGTCAAATTTCGTTCCATTTGGAGGTCGTTTGATGCCCCAACGGTTAACCGGGTAACCGTAAAAGCCCATCTCTTGTTGTAGCCCAACACCCCTCCAAAACAGCCCACTAACCCATCTAAACCCCCTCCATGCTCTCCGTCGTTGGATCACGATAGTGTTGGAGAAAATCGCACCTCATTTGGACACTCCTAGCTCCCTCTACCTATAAATAAGTCCCCTCCCCCGAAATTCGCGGTACAAACCCTAGCGTCTTCCTCCTCGCGTCGCCGGACACATCCGTCCGATCCGGACATGTCCGCCGGACACGTCGCTTCGACCAATGGGAGGCCGCCACATCATCGCCGCTGCTCCCTCGACCAACCTCGCGCCGCCACGTCGCCCCCGGGCGCACCCCCATCACTGCGCCTTCCCACCACAGGCCCGCGGGGCCCGATGCCAGCCCTCCCGGCCTGGAGCCGCCGCCGCCGCCTCCCGCACAGGCCTGCTCCCTGCCGCCGCTCGGCCCGGTCGCCGCCCACGCCCGTCCTTTGAGCCACCGTTGAGTTGCTCCACCGCATGCGTCGCCCCGTCCTTCGCTCGTCGGCTCTGCTCCGCCGCACGGCGCCATCGCGAGCCGCCGCCCCCGCCCGCTGCCGCCTCGCCCGGCGCCATCCATCGCCGGTACCGCCCCACCTCACCGGACCTTCCTCCGGCCGCCGTCCTCTTCTTCTCCGGCGAAACTCCGGCCGCCTCGGATTCCGCGCCATCCGAAACCCTAGATCTGGAGGGTAAAATTTTGTCTAAATCCTCAGATTCTCATATTTTATTACCCACTTTGACATGCTATATCTACGTTCTAGTGACTCCGATTTGTGCATATGATATGCCAATACGGTCGTCTCATGATGCTCTTCATGTTAGTGTCTTTTGCATGCATGTTACTGTCCATATTGATGCCATAATCCGTGTTGCAAAAGTGCTATATGATGTTAACTGCTGGCATATATCAGAACTTGGTGATTTGTCATTTTTGTTGTATTTTGTGTGTGCATCCTATGAGCATGTTGTCTACATATTTTATGAGATCCATCATGCCATGTTTGCAGAGGTGCAAGTATTGTATTTAGGTGATCTATGTGGTGACTGGCACAAGCATGTAAAGTAGGCTCCATGATGTTGCTAATTTCAGACACTTAGTAGTTTTGCTAAGTCCTTTTCCTGTTACATTTTGATGCCATGTAAACTTGTTACTACCATGAGATCCATGCACACTTGAGATAGTTAAGTAAGCATGTTTTTAAGATGTGGTATTTCTATATCCATTCATGCCTCTGGTTGCAATTATGGAGTACCCTAGCATGTCATTTCCTGCTCTACTTTTGCTAAATATTGTTCCTGGCAGATTGTTAACATGATATTCAATATTGCCGTGTGTTTTGCTAGTGATGCATGTACCCTATGAACTTGATCTTGCCATGATTAGCTTCTTGAACACGTCTACTTCATGTTTGTTACCTGGCCATGCCCTGAAATGCCTCGTGGTGAGTGAATTGAGCTTGCAAAGTTGCTATCATGAATCTGTTCCTGCCATGTTCTGTTTTCCTTCTAAGTCTGAAACTGTTAATATAACTTGCCATGTTTGCATGGGTGTCACATAATTTTCCATACCTCTTGGGTTAAAGATCATTAAGGGAGATTTGTTCTATGTATTTAGTAATAGCATGCCATGCTTTTGTTTGCCATGATATGTTCCTGTAGCATGTTGTTTGCTAGCTCTAGACATTGCTATATGATGTTGTTTTGCCATGTTTAGGAATTTCTCCAAGTTCGTGAAGCCGATATCATTTGCATTTTTGCCATGCTATTTCGATCTTGTTCTAGTGAGCTCTAGTAGGAGCTCAGTGTTTATGATTTGTAGAGCTTCACCTATACGTTATGGTTATGTTGTTTGTTGCTATGTTGGAGTGTTGTAGTATAGTTTCTTGTTGCATTCTAAGTGCTATAATGATGTTAATCGCATATTTGCATCATCCTTGTTTTGCTTGTCGTTTGCAAACTGTGCATCCGTTTCCAGTGATCCTTATATCGATTTCGACCGAAATCATCTGATCTTTACAACATCACACTTGTTTTGAAAAGTTGATGACTTGATCACCTTTTCCCTTCCGGAGTACCCATATGCATTGCACGTCATACCTTGCATTTCATGCCATGTCTTGCATCATGTTGCTTGTGCATTGCACCGTGATTGATTGTTGTTCCGTTGCTTGTGTTCTTGCTTTGGGTAGAGCCGGGAGACGAGTACGTGAACGAGGAACCTCTTGAGTATGCTAACAAGGAGCAAGCTTTCGATAACTCAGAGAACTTTGCAGGCAAGATGACCATACCCTCGATATCACTTCTATCTTTGCTTTACTAGTTGTTCGTTCTATCGCTATGTCGCGCTACCTACCACTTGTTATATCATGCCTCCCATTTTTCCATGTCAAGCCTCTAACCCACCTTCCTAGCAAACCGTTGTTCGGCTAAGTTACCACTTTTGCTCAGCCCCTCTTATAGCGTTGGTAGTTGCAGGTGCCTTGCAGGTTGTTCCATGTTGGAACATGGATATGTTGGGATATCATTTTATCTCTTATTTAATTTAATGCATCTATATACTTGGGAAAGGGTGGAAGGCTTGGCCTTTTGCTCGGTGTTTTGTTCCACTCTTGCCGCCCTAGTTTCCATCATACCAGTGTTATGTTCCTTGATTTTGCGTTCCTTACGCGGTTGGGATTATGGGACCCCCTTGATAGTTTGCCTTGAATAAAACTTCTCCGGAAAGGCCCAACCTTGGTTTTACATTTGCCTAAACCTAAGCCTTTTCCCTTGGGTTCTGTAGACCCAAGGGTCATCTTTATTTTAAAAACCCGGGCTAGTGCTCCTCTGAGTGTTGGTCCAACCTAGGCGATGTCCGGCGCCCCCTGGGCAACCAGGGTCTATGCCAACACGACGTCTGGCCCATCCAGTGTGCCCTGAGAACGAGATATGTGTAGCTCCTGTCGGGATTTGTCGGCACATTCGGGCGGTCTTGCTGGTCTTGTTTTACCATTGTCGAAATGTCTTGTAACCGGGATTCCGAGACTGATCGGGTCTTTCTGGGAGAAGGAATATCCTTCGTTGATCATGAGAGCTTGTAATGGGCTAAGTTGGGAAACCCCTGCAGGGTATAAACTTTCAAGAGCCATGCCCGCGGTTATGTGGCAGATGGGAATTTGTTAATATCCGGTTGTAGAGAACTTGACACTTGGCTTAATTAAAATTAACCAACCACGTGTGTAGCCATGATGGTCTCTTTTCGAAGGAGTCCGGGAAGTGAACACGGTTTGTGTTATGTTTGAACGTAAGTAGTTTCAGGATCACTTCTAGCTTCACGATCGTTGCGTAGCTTCTCATCTTACTCTTATTTGCGTATGTTAGCCACCATATTTTCTTAGTGCTTGATGCAACTCCACCTCATTACCTTATCCTAATCATAAGCTTAAATAGTCTTGATATCGCGGGTGTGAGATTGCTGAGTCCTCGTGACTCACGAATACTTCGAAAACAGTTGCAGGTGCCGATGATGCCAGTGCAGGTGATGCTACCGAACTCAAGTGGGAGTTCGACGAGGACCTTGGTCATTACTATGTTTCGTTTCCTCATGATCAGTAGTGGAGCCCAGTTGGGATGATCGGGGATCTAGCATTTGGGGTTTATCTTCCTTTTCATTTGGATTTGACCGTAGTCAGTCTATGTGTGTATTTTGGATGATGTATGAATTACTTATGTATTGCGTGACGTGGCTAGTGTAAGCCAACTCTATTTATCCCTTTCTCATTCATTACATGGGATGTTTGTGAGGATGACCCTTCTTGCGAAAAAACCACTATGTGGTTATGCCTCTAAGTCGTGCCTCGACACGTGGGAGCTATAGCCGCATCGTGGGCGTTACAAACCCCCACCAGCTGCTTGGGCTCCTAGGCGAATACCTCCTTGTTTGCAGGCAGGAACCTCACTAGTGCCTCTTCTTGGTCGAGATCGAGGTTGGAGTCTATGGTGAAAGTGGCTCCAGAGGCCCCATCCTCCTCGACTGGCACTTGCTTGGTTTCAGCCCGATCTTGAGTGAACATCTGCATATTTTTTGCTGGCACAGCCCCCTTAGCCCCCGGGGCGGCTTTGTCGGCTGGGCATGCTGCTGCGACGGCCTTGAAGGCGAGCTTGAGAGCCGTCAGGGCTTCCTTGGTGTCCCCAGCTACAACGAGGACACCGCTTCTCCCTGGCATCTTCATGAGGTTGTAGGCTGGATGGGTCACTGCAATGAACTGAGCCAGGGCAGGGTACCCAAGGATGACATTGTACAGGAGGCCGATGTGAGCGATATCGAAGTCGATCAGCTCAGTGCGGTAGTTGTCGCAGGTACCAAAGGTGACTGGGAGGCGTATTTGCCCCAGGGGGCTGGTGGAGCCGGCGCCGACTCCAGAGAAAGGCTTGGTGGGGCGGAGCCGGCTGTATGGTACGTGAAGCAACTCGAAAGCTTCCACGGAGAGAATGTTGAGGCCGACTCCGCCATCGATGAGGGTCTTAGTCACAACCACGTTGCAGATGGTGGGTGTGCAGAGCATTGGGAGCGCGCCCGAGCCCGTGGTGATGGCTGGGTGATCCTACGAGCTGAAGGTGAGGTCGGCCTGGGGAGCCGCCCAACCTAGGGGAGCCCCCTGCTGCACGCGGGCAGTGCCCACCTGGCGGATGAACTGCTTGACGTGGCGACCTGTGGGTGGTGCCTGCAAACCACCAAGGAGGGCTGCTACGGAGGGGGGGGCGCTTGTGCCGCCAAGCGCGCGACGAAGAGACCGTGCAGCTCCTCCCAGGAGCTACCGAGGATCCTGGCAGACTAAGCAGCCAGGCGCGTGGCACGCTGGCCAGGGCCAGGGGGAACTAGTTGGCCATGACCTGGCCGTCGCCTCCGGCTTCGAGAACGGCCTCCTCGTACGCCTGCAGGAAGGCCACTGGATCTGCCGCACTGACGTAGCGGGGCGGCATCTCTGGCTTGAACTTACACGGCCATCGCACCTGTCGTAGATCGAGCGTGAAGGCCCAGATGCCCGCGGTACATCCGCAGGAGCCCGCCGGCCTAATTGGAGGAGCAACACCTGCCATGGGAGCAGGATGAAGCAAGCGGAGAGGCGAAGCTCCGGCGCACCCCTACCTGGCGCGCCAAATGTCGGATTGTGGGTTCCGACAAACCGTTGAGGTTCGAACACTGGGGTGCGCACGGAGATCTCTCCCTAGCTCGCTCTCGCAACGATCTCAAGGCCTAGCTCGCCAAACCCAAGGAACAAGAGACATGAGTGTTTATACTAGTTCGGGCCACCGTTGTGGTGTAATACCCTACTCCAGTGTGGTGTGGTGGATTGCCTCGTGGGCTAAGGATGAACTAGTACAGTGGATGAACGACCACCTGAGGAGAGGTGTTCTTGAGCTCGATGAGCTGGTGTGCTTGAGGATGGTTCGAATGATCCGTCCTTTGCTATGGTGGTGGCTAGCCCTATTTATAGAGGCCCTGGTCCTCTTCCCAAATGTTTAGGCGGGAAGGGATCCCACAATGGCCGATTTCGAAGGGATAAAACTAGTACAAGTTATCCTGACAAAAGGTGGCCTTTGCCTGCCAAAGGCTCCGGTGGTGACGCCGCCGTGGGCTCCGCGGTGACCTCTGTCCTGCCGTCCTGCTGGTCTTGGTCTTGTTACACCGATAGGGAAACCTTTGCCTAATGCCTCGGGACTCCTCGCATGTGCCTGCTTCCTTAGCACCAAAGAGGAAACTGGCACTCTACGCCCACCGGCGCCCGCCTGGCTTAGGTCGTCATGGCTCATGTCACGCGGACCTCGCGAGGTGCCCCTTGCATAGATATCTCCGCTCCTTGGGAGCTAGCCTAGCAAGGCCGCCCTAGAGGAGGTTGATACGTCTCCAACGTATCTATAATTTTTGATTGCTCCATGCTATGATATATTTGTAGGGGATCGTAGCAGAAATTCAAAATTTTCTACGCATCACCAAGATCAATCTATGGAGTAATCTAGCAACGAGGGGAAGGAGAGTGCATCTACATACCCTTGTAGATCGCTAAGCGGAAGCGTTCAAGTGAACGGGGTTGATGGAGTCGTACTCGTCGTGATCCAAATCACCGATGATCCTAGTGCCGAACGGACGGCACCTCCGCGTTCAACACACATGCAGCCCGGTGACGTCTCCCATGCCTTGATCCAGCAAGGAGAGAGGGAGAGGTTGGGGAAGACTCCGTCCAGCAGCACGACGGCGTGGTGGTGGTGGAGGAGCGTGGTACTCCAGTAGGGCTTCGCCAAGCACCGCAAGAGACGAGGAGGGAGAGGGGTAGGGCTGCGCCAAGAAGGAGATGTTCTCATGTGTATGGCAGCCCAAAACCCCACTATATATAGGGGAAAGGGAGGGGCTGCGCCCCCACCTAGGTTTCCACCCCTAGGGGTGGCGGCCAGCCCTAGATCCCATCTAGGGGGGCGACCAAGGGGGGAGAGAGGGGGGGCGCACCACTAGGTGGGCCTTAGGCCCATCTGAGCCTAGGGTTTCCCCTTTTTTCCTTCTCTCTTCGCCTTGGGCCCTGGTGGGGGGGGCGCACCAGCCCACCTGGGGCTGGTCCCCTCTCACACTTGGCCCACGCAGCCCTCTGGGGCAGGTAGCCCCACCTGGTGGACCCCCGGGACCCTCCCGGTGGTCCCGGTACGTTACCGATAGCACCTGAAACTTTTTCGGTGACCAAAACAGGACTTCCCATATATAAATCTTTACCTCCGGACCATTCCAGAACTCCTCGTGATGTCCGGGATCTCATCCGGGACTCCGAACAACATTCGGTAACCACGTATATCTATTCCCTATAACCCTAGCGTCATCGAACCTTAAATGTGTAGACCCTACGGGTTCAGGAACCATGCAGACATGACCGAGACACCTCTCCGGCCAATAACCAACAGCGGGATCTGGATACCCATGTTGGCTCCCACATGTTCCACGATGATCTCATCGGATGAACCACGATGTCGAGGATTCAATCAATCCCGTATTCAATTCCCTTTGTCTAGCGGTACGATACTTGCCCGAGATTTGATCGTCGGTATCCCGATACCTTGTTCAATCTCGTTACCGGCAAGTCTCTTTACTCGTTCTGTAACACATCATCCCGTGATCAACTCCTTGGTCACATTGTGCACATTATGATGATTTCCTACCGAGTGGGCCCAGAGATACCTCTCCGTTACACGGAGTGACAAATCCCAGTCTCGATTCGTGCCAACCCAACAGACACTTTCGGAGATACCTGTAGTGTACCTTTATAGCCACCCAGTTACGTTGTGACGTTTGGCACACCCAAAGCACTCCTACGGTATCCGGGAGTTGCACAATCTCATGGTCTAAGGAAATGACACTTGACATTAGAAAAGCTTTAGCATACGAACTACACGATCTTTGTGCTAGGCTTAGGATGGGTCTTGTTCATCACATCATTCTCCTAATGATGTGATCCCGTTATCAACGACATCCAATGTCCATGGTCAGGAAACCATAACCATCTATTGATCAACGAGCTAGTCAACTAGAGGCTTACTAGGGACATGGTGTTGTCTATGTATCCACACATGTATCTGAGTTTCCTATCAATACAATTCTAGCATGGACAATAAACGATTATCATGAACAAGGAAATATAATAATAACCAATTTATTATTGCCTCTAGGGCATATTTCCAATAGTCTCCCACTTGCACTAGAGTCAATAATCTAGTTCACATCGTCATGTGATTAACACTCACAGGTCACATCGCCATGTGACCAACATCCAAAGAGTTTACTAGAGTTCAATAATCTAGTTCACATCACTATGTGATTAACACTCAATGAGTTCTGAGTTTGATCATGTTACTTGTGAGAGAGGTTGTAGTCTACGGGTCTGTCACATTCAAATCCGTATGTACTTTGCAAATCTCTATGCTATATTTGGAGCCATTTCAAATAACGGTTCTACTTGGAGCTATTCTAAATTGTTGCTCCATTATACGTATCCGGTATCTCTACTCAGAGCTATCCGGATAGGTGTTAAGCTTGCATCGACGTAACTCTTTACGTCGAACTCTTTATCACCTCCATGACCGAGAAAAGTATCCTTATTCCTCTAAGGATAATTTTGACCGCTATCTGGTGATCTACTCCTAGATCACCTTTGTACCCTCTTGCCATACATGTGGCAAGGCACACATCAGGTGCGGTACTCAGCATGGCATACCGTATAGAGCCTATGACAAAAGCACAGGGGACGACCTTCGTCCTTCCTCTTTCTTCTGCCGTGGTCGAGCTCTTCATACCTTACAACTCAGGCAAGAACTCCTTCTTTGGCTGATCCATCTTGAACACCTTCAAGATCATGTCAAGGTATGTGCTCATTTGAAAGTACCATTAAGCGGTTTTTATCTATCCTTATAGATCTTGATGCTCAATGTTCAAGTAGCTTAATTCAGGTTTTCCATTGAAAAACACCTTTCAAATAACCCTATATGCTTTCCAGAAATTCTACATCATTTCGGATCAACAATATGTCATCCACATATACTTATCAGAAATGTTGTAGTGCTCCCACTCACTTTATTGTAAATACAAGTTTCTAACAAACTTTGTATAAACCCATAAACTTTGATTACTCCATCAAAGTATATATTCCGACTCCAAGATGCTTGCTCCAGTCCATGGAAGGATCACTAGAGCTAGCATACCTTTTAGCATCCTTAGGATCGACAAAACCTTTCTGATTGTATCACATACAACCTTTCCTTATGAAAACTGGTAAGGAAACTTGTTTTTGACATCCATCTGCCAGATTTCATAAATGCAGCTTATGCTAACATGATTCCGACGGACTTAAGCATCGCTACGGGTGAGAAAATCTCATCGTAGTCAACTGCTTGAACTTGTGAAAAACTCTTCGCCACAAGTCGAGCTTCATAGACGATGACATTACCGTCCACGTCCGTCTTCATCTTAAAATCCACATGTACCTAACAGCCTTACGACCATCAAGTAGTTCTTCCAAAGTCTACACTTTGTTTTCATACAGGGATCCTCTCTCGGATTTTATGGCCTTGAGCCAATTTTTGGAATCCGGGCCCACCATCGCTTCTCCATAGCTCATAGGTTCATCGTTGTCCAACAACGTGACCTTTAAGACAGGGTTACCACTTAGAAGTTGTACACACCCTTGTCAACCCATGAGGTTCGATAGTAACTTGATCTGAAGCTCCATGATCATCATCATTAGCTTTCTCTTCAACTGAGGCAGGTGCCATAGAAACATTTTTCCTGTGCTCCGCTACTCTCTGGTTGAAGTAAAGGTTCAACAACCTTATCAAGTTCTATCTTCCTCCCACTCAATTCTTTCAAGTGAAACTTTTCCTCGAGAAAGGACCCGATTCGAGAAACAATCCCTATTGCTTTCGGATCTGAGACAGGAGGTATACCCAACTGTTTTGGGTGTCCTATGAAGATGCATTTATCCGCTTTGGGTTCGAGCTTATCAGCCTGAAACTTTTTCACATAAGCGTCGCAGCCCCAAACTTTTAAGAAATGACAGCTTAGGTTTCTCTAAACCATAGTTCATACGGTGTCATCTCATCGGAATTACGTGGTGCCCTATTTAAAGTGAATGTGGTTGTCTCTAATGCCTAACCCATAAACTATCGTGGTAATTCGATAAGAGACATCATGGTATGCATCATATCCAATAGGGTGCAGTTATGATGTTCGGACACACCATCACACTATGGTGTTCCAGGCTGTATTAGTTGTGAAACAATTTCCACAATGTCTTAATTCTGTGCCAAACTCGTAATTCAGATATTCATCTCTATGATCATATCATAGATATTTTATCCTCTTGTCACGACGATCTTCAACTTCACCCTGAAATTACTTGAACCTTTCAATAATTCAGACTCATGATTCATCAAGTAAATATACTCAGCATCTGCTCAAATCATCTATGAAGTAAGAATATAACGATATCCACTACATGCCTCAGCACTCATTGGACTGCACACATCAAGATGTATTACTTCCAACAAGTTGCTTTCTTGTTCCATCTTACTGAAAACGAGGCCTTTCAGTCATCTTGCTCATGTGGTATGATTTGCATGTCTCAAGTGATTCAAAATCAAGCGAGTCCAAAGATCCATCAACATGGAGCTTCTTCATGCGTTTTATACCATTGTGACTAAAATTGCAGTGCCACAAGTATGTGGTACTATCATTACTATCTTATATCTTTTGGCGTGAACATGTGTATCACTATGATCGGGATTCAATAAACCATTCATTTTAGGTGTAAGACCATTGAAGGTATTATTCAAATAAATAGAGTAACCATTATTCTCCTTAAATGAATAACCGCATTGCGATGAACATAATCTAATCATGTCCATGCTCAACGCAAACACCAAATAGCAATTATTTAGGTTTAACACCAACCCCGATGGTAGACGGAGCGTGTGATGTTTGATCACATCAACCTTGGAAACTCTTCCAACACCTATCGTCATCTCACCTTTGGCTAGTCTCCGTTTATTCTGTAGCCTTTTATTTTGAGTTACTAACACTTAGCAACCGAACCGGTATCTAATACCCTGCTGCTACTAGGAGTACTAGTAAAGTACACATTTAATATATGTCCAATACATACTTCTGTCAACCTTGTCAGCCTTCTCATCTACCAAGTATCTAGGGTGGTTCTGCTTCAGTGACCGTTCCCCTTATTACAGAAGCACTTAGTCTCGGGCTTGGGTTCAACTTTGGGTTTCTTCACTAGAGCAGCAACTGATTTGTTGTTTCATGAAGTATCCCTTTCTTGCCCTTGCCCTTCTTGAAACTAGTGGTTTTACTAACCATCAACAATTGATGCTCCCTTTTGATTTCTACTTTCGCGGTGTCGCGAATAGCTCAAGGATCATATCTATCCCTGATATGTTATAGTTCATCACGAAGCTCCAGTAGCTTGGTGACAGTGACTTTGGAGAACCATCACTATCTCATCTGGAAGATTAACTCCCACTCGATTCAAGCGATTGTTGTACTCATACAATCTGAGCACATGCTCAACGATTGAGCTTTTCTCCTTAGTTTGCAGGCTTAAGAAACTTGTCAAAGGTCTCATACCTCTTGACGTGGGCACTAGCCTGAAATCCCAATTTCAGGCCTTGGAACATCTCATATGTTCTGCGATGTTTCAAAAACATCTTTGGTGCCTCAATTCTAAACCATTTAGCATTACGCACTGAACTATCATGTAGTCATCAAAACGTGTATGTCAGATGTTCGCAACATCCACAACCGACATTCTTCGGTCAGCTCACTGAGCGGTGCATTAAGGACATAATCCTTCTGCGCAGCAATGAGGAAAATCCTCTGTTTACGGATCCAGTCCGCATAATTGCTACTATCAACTTTCAACTAAATTTTCTCTAGGAACATATCTAAAACAGTAGAGCTAAAGCGTGAGCTACGACATAATTTGCAAAGTCCTTTTGACTATGTTCATGATAATTGAGTTCATCTTATGAACTCCCACTCAAATAGACATCTCTCTAGTCATCTAAGTGATTACATGATCCGAGTCAACTAGGCCGTGTCCGATCATCACGTGAGATGGACTAGTCATCATCGGTGAACATCTTCATGTTGATCGTATCTACCATACGACTCATGCTCGACCTTTCGGTCTCTTGTCTTCCGAGGCCATGTCTGTACATGCTAGGCTCGTCAGGTCAACCTAAGTGTTTCGCGTGTGTAAATCTGTCTTACACCCGTTGTATGTGAACGTTAGAATCTATCACACCCGATCATCACGTGGTGCTTCGAAACGACGAACTTTCGCAACGGTGCACAGTTAGGGGGAACACTTTCTTGAAATTTTAATGAGGGATCATCTTATTTACTACCGTCGTTCTAAGCAAATAAGATGCAAAAACATGATAAACATCACATGCAATCAAAAGTGACATGATATGGCCAATATCATTTTGCTCCTTTTGATCTCCATCTTCGGGGCTCCATGATCATCATCGTCACCGGCATGACACCATGATCTCCATCATCATGATCTCCATCATCGTGTCTTCATGAAGTTGTCTCGCCAACTATTACTTCTACTACTACTGCTAACGGTTAGCAATAAAGTAAAGTAATTACATGACGTTTATGTTGACACGCAGGTCATAAATAAATTAAGACAACTCCTATGGCTCCTGCCGGTTGTCATACTCATCGACATGCAAGTCGTGATTCCTATTACAAGAACATGATCATCTCATACATCACATATATCATTCATCACATCCTTTGGCCATATCACATCACAAAACACTTGCTGCAAAAACAAGTTAGACGTCCTCTAATTGTTGTTGCAAGTTTTTACGTGGCTGCTATAGGTTGCTAGCAAGAACGTTTCTTACCTACGCCAAAACCACAACGTGAATTGCCAATTTCTATTTACCCTTCATAAGGACCATGTTCACCGAATCCGATCCGACTAAAGTGGGAGAGACAGACACCCGCCAGCCACCTTATGCAACTAGTGCATGTCAGTCGGTGGAACCGGTCTCACGTAAGCGTACGTGTAAGGTTGGTCCGGGCCGCTTCATCCCACAATGCCGCCGAATCAAGATAAGACTAGTAACGGCAAGTAAATTGACAAAATCGACGCCCACAACTACTTTGTGTTCTACTCGTGCATAGAAACTACGCATAGACCTAGCTCTGATACCACTGTAGGGGATCGTAGCAGAAATTCAAAATTTTCTACGCATCACCAAGATCAATCTATGGAGTAATCTAGCAACGAGGGGAAGGAGAGTGCATCTACATACCCTTGTAGATCGCTAAGAGGAAGCGTTCAAGTGAACGGGGTTGATGGAGTCGTACTCGCCGTGATCCAAATCACCAATGATCCTAGTGCCGAACGAACGGCACCTCCGTGTTCAACACACATGCAGCCCGGTGACGTCTCCCATGCCTTGATCCAGCAAGGAGAGAGGGAGAGGTTGGGGAAGACTCCGTCCAGCAGCAGCACGACAGCGTGGTGGTGGTGGAGGAGCGTGGTACTCCAGCAGGGCTTCGCCAAGCACCGCAAGAGATGAGGAGGGAGAGGGGTAGGGCTGCGCCAAGAAGGAGATGTTCTCATGTGTATGGCAGCCCAAAACCCCACTATATATAGGGGAAAGGGAGGGGCTGCGCCCCCACCTAGGTTTCCACCCCTAGGGGTGGCAGCCAGCCCTAGATCCCATCTAGGGGGGCGGCCAAGGGGGGAGAGAGGGGGGGCACCACTAGGTGGGCCTTAGGCCCATCTGAGCCTAGGGTTTCCCTTTTTTTCCTTCTCTGTTCGCCTTGGGCCCTGGTGGGGGGGCGCATCAGCCCACCTGGGGCTGGTACCCTCTCACACTTGGCCCACGCAGCCCTCTGGGGCAGGTAGCCCCACCTGGTGGACCCCTGGGACCCTCCCGGTGGTCCCGGTACGTTACCGATAGCACCCAAAACTTTTCCGGTGACCAAAACAGGACTTCCCATATATAAATCTTTACCTCCGGACCATTCCGGAACTCCTCGTGATGTCCGGGATCTCATCCGGGACTCTGAACAACATTAGGTAACCACGTATATCTATTCCCTATAACCCTAGCGTCATCGAACCTTAAGTGTGTAGACCCTACGGGTTCGGGAACCATGCAGACATGACCAAGACACCTCTCCGGCCAATAACCAACAGCGGGATCTGGATACCCATGTTGGCTCCCACATGTTCCACGATGATCTCATCGGATGAACCACAATGTCGAGGATTCAATCAATCTTGTATTCAATTCCCTTTGTCTAGCGGTACGATACTTGCCCGAGATTCGATCGTCGGTATCCCGATACCTTGTTCAATCTCGTTACCGACAAGTCTCTTTACTCGTTCCGTAACACATCATCCCATGATCAACTCCTTGGTCACATTGTGCACATTATGATGATGTCCTACCGAGTGGGCCCAGAGATACCTCTCCGTTACACGGAGTGACAAATCCCAGTCTCGATTCGTGCCAACCCAACAGACACTTTAGGAGATACCTGTAGTGTACCTTTATAGCCACCCAGTTACGTTGTGACGTTTGGCACACCCAAAGCACTCCTACGGTATCCGGGAGTTGCACAATCTCATGGTCTAAGGAAATGATACTTGACATTAGAAAAGCTTTAGCATACGAACTACACGATCTTTGTGCTAGGCTTAGGATTGGGTCTTGTCCATCACATCATTCTCCTAATGATGTGATCCCGTTATCAACGACATCCAATGTCCATGGTTAGGAAACCATAACTATCTATTGATCAACGAGCTAGTCAACTAGAGGCTTACTAGGGACATGGTGTTGTCTATGTATCCACACATGTATCTGAGTTTCCTATCAATACAATTCTAGCATGGACAATAAACGATTATCATGAACAAGGAAATATAATAATAACCAATTTACTATTGCCTCTAGGGCATATTTCTAGCAATATTCTATTTTGGATGTTTAATGGGCTTATTTATACACTTCTATATAATTTTGGGGACTAACCTATTAACCGGAGGCCCATCCCAAATTACTGTTTTTTGCCTATTTCAAGGTTTCGCAGAAAAAGAATATCAAATGGAGTCCAAACGGAATGAAACCTTCGGGAGCGTGATTTTTGGAACAAACGTGATCCAGAGAACTTGGAGTGTACGTCAAGCAACCACCGAGGAAGCCATGAGGTAGGGGGGGCACGCCTACGCCCCTGGGAGAGCCCTCCACCCTCGTGGGCCCCTCTTGGCTCCACTGACCTACTTCTTCCTCCTATATATACCTACGTACCCTGAAAACATCAGGGAGCACCACAAAACCCTATTTCCACCGCTGCAACCTTCTGTACCCAAGAGATCCCATCTTGGGGCCATTTCCGGAGCTCCGCCGGAGGGGGCATTGATCACAGAGGGCTTCTACATCAAAACCATAGCCCCTCCAATAATGTGTGAGTAGTTTACCTCAGACCTTCGGGTCCATAGTTATTAGCTAGATGGCTTATTCTCTCCCTTTGGATCTCAATACAAAGTTCTCCTCGATTCTCTTGGAGATCTATTCGATGTAATCTTCTTTTGCGGTGTGTTTGTCGAGATCCGATGAATTGCGGGTTTATGGTCAAGATTACCTATGAACAATATTTGAATATTCTCTAAATTCTTTTATGTATGATTGGTTATCTTTGCAAGTCTCTTTGAATTTTCAGTTTGGTTTGGCCTACTAGATTGATATTTCTTGCAATGGGATAAGTGCTTAGCTTTGGGTTCAATCCTGGGGTGCTCCATCCCAGTGACAGTAGGGGAAACGACACGTATTGTATTGTTGCCATTGAGGATAAAAAGACGGGGTTTATATCATATTGCATGAGTTTATCCCTCTACATCATGTAATCTTGCTTAAAGCGTTACTCCGTTCTTATGAACTTAATACTCTAGATGCATGCTGGATAGCGGTCGATGTGTGGAGTAATAGTAGTAGATGCAGGCAGGAGTCGGTCTACTTGTCACGGACGTGATGCCTATATACATGATCATACCTAGATATTCTCATAACTGTGCTCAATTCTATCAATTGCTCGACAGTAATTTGTTCACCCACCGTAATACTTATGCTATCTTGAGAGAAGCCACTAGTGAAACCTATGGCCCCCGGGTCTATCTTCCATCATATTAATCTTCCGTCAACTAGCTATTTCTAGCACCATTTATTTTGCAATCTTTACTATAAATCTATATCATAAAAATACCAAAAATATTTATCTTATTATTATTATCTCTATCAGATCTCACTCTTGCAAGTGGCCGTGAAGGGATTGACAACCTGTTTATCGCATTGGTTGCGAGGTTCTTATTTGTTTGTGTAGGTACGAGGTGACTCGCGCGTGGTCTCCTATTGGATTGATACCTTGGTTCTCAAAAACTGAGGGAAATACTTACGCTGCTTTGCTGCATCACCCTTTCCTCTTCAAGGTAAAACCAACGCATGCTCATGAGGTAGCAAGAAGGATTTCTGGCGCCGTTGCCGGGGAGATCTATGCCAAGTCAAGACATACCAAGTATCCATCACAACTCTTATCCCTCGCATTACATTATTTTCTATTTGCCTCTCGTTTTCCTCTCCCCCACTTCACCCTTACCGTTTTATTCGCCCTATTTTCCGTTCGCCTCTTTTTTGTTTGCTTTGATGTCTTACTTGGCTCGTTTGCTCATTTGGTTGGAATAGTTGTTTATTTATTGCTAAACAGAGAACCTAAGATCTATGAATCCTCATCCGCTTGCTAATCTTTTTTAGAGATCCAATTATGATGAACCAACTGCTAGTGACTTTTGTGCACTAGATTATCTTTATGAAGTTTTGCTTGAAATTCGTGAATCTGAAAATTGTGATGAAGTACTTTATGGACTGATTCACGATGGATCTTTGAATAGAAAGCATGATTGCAATGATGATAGTATAAATTCTATTAATGTCAATTGTGCTTATAATATGCAAAACCCTAAGCTTGGGGATGCTAGTTTTGCTATGTCTACTACTTGTTGCAATGATCATGATTGGGATGATTCTTCTTATGATCTTGAAAATTTATTTAAGCCCCATGATGAATATGAGATTGATTATAATGTTTGCAATAATATTGAAAGTGGGTTTGGAAGAGTGACAACTTTAAATCCCATATATTTGGATAATATTAAATCTTATGAAGTTTTTGATAAAAGTGGGTTTGGAGAGGTCATGACTTTAGTTAATGTTAATCCCACTATTTTGGAAGAGTGTCAACTTTGCACGCATGTGGATCATGTTGAGAATATTTTATATGATAGCTATATTGTTGAATTTGATTATGATCCCACATTTAATTATTATGAGAGAGGGAAATATGGTTGTAGAGATTTTCATGTTGCTAAATTACCTCTCGTTATGTTGAGATTGCTATTGTTTCTTTCCTCTTCCTTGCATATGCTAGTTTTTGCCTCCTATGATAATTTCTTTGCCTATAAGATGCCTATGCATAGGAAGTAAGCTAGACTTAGATGTGTTTGTCACGTGTTTCATGATGCTCTCTTTGTGCTTCAATTATTGTCTATCATGTGAGCATTATTGAAATTATCAATGCCTAGCTAAAAGGCTTTAAAAAAGCGCTTGTTGGGAGACAACCCAATATTTCTCCTTGCTGTTATTCAATAAATAATTTATCTATCCTCTGTTTTGTTTGTGTTTTTTGTGTTTAATTAGTGTTTGTACCAAGTAGAACCTTTGGGAAGACTTGGGGAAAGTCTTTGCGATCTTGCTGTAAAAAATAGAAACTTTAGCACTCACGAGAATTGCTGCCATTTTTATTGGAGAGTGATATTTAGTTAATTCTTTTTGAATATGATTAATATATAAATTCCTCACGTGCATAAATTTATTTTAGAATTTTTGGGGTTCCAGAAGTTTGCGTTAGTTACAGATTACTACAGACTATTCTGTTTTTGACAGATTCTGTTTTTCGTGTGTTGTTTGCTTATTTTGACGAATCTATGGCCAATAATGGAGTTTATAAACCATAGAGATGTTGGAATATAGTAGGTTTAACACCAATATAAATAAAGAATGATTTCATTACAGTACCTTGAAGTGGTGTTTTGTTTTCTTTCGCTAACGGAGCTCACGAGATTTTCTGTTAAGTTTTGTGTTGTGAAGTTTTCAAGTTTTGGGTAAAGATTTGATGGATTATGGAACAAGGAGTGGTAAGAGCCTAAGATTGGGGATGCGCAAGGTACCCCAAGGTAAAATACAAGGACACCAAAAAGCCTAAGCTTGGGGATGCCCCGGAAGGCATCGCCTCTTTTGTCTTCGTCTATCGGTAACTTTACTTGGAGCTATATTTTTGTTCATCACATGATATGTGTTTTGCTTGGAGCGTCTTGTATGATTTGAGTATTTGCTTTTTAGTTTACCACAATCATCCTTGATGTACACACCTTTTGAGAGAGACACGCATGAATCGGAATTTATTAGAATAATCTATGTGCTTCACTTATATCTTTTAGAGCACGGTGGTGGTTTCATTTTATAGAAATAATTGATCTCGCATGCTTCACTTATATTATTCTGAGAGTCCTTTAGAACAACATGGTAATTTTCTTTTGATATTATAAAAAACTTTCATATAAGTGCATTGAAGTTTGATACTTGATGATTGTTTTGAGATATGGAGATAGTGATATTAAAGTTATGCTAGTTGAGTAGTTGTGAATTTGAGAAATACTTATGTTGAAGTTTGCAAGTCCCGTAGCATGCACGTATGGTAAACGTTGTGTAAAAAATTTGAAACATGAGGTGTTATTTGATTATCTTCCTTATGAGTGGCGGTCGGGGACGAGCGGTGGTCTTTTCCTACCAATCTATCCCCCTAGGAGCATGCGCGTAATACTTGGTTTTTGATGACTTGTAGATTTTTGCAATAAGTATGTGAGTTCTTTATGACTAATGTTGAGTCCATGAATTATACGCACTCTCACCCTTCCATCATTGCTAGCCTCTTCGGTACCGTGCATTGCCCTTTCTCACCTTGAGAGTTGGTGCAAACTTCGCCGGTGCATCCAAACCCCGTGATACGATACGCTCTATCACACATAAACCTCCTTATATCTTCCTCAAAACAGACACCATACCTTCCTATTATGACATTTCCATAGCCATTCCGAGATATATTTCCATGCAACTTTCCACCATTCCGTTTATTATGACACACATCATCATTGTCATATTGCCTAGCATGATCATGTAGTTGACATCGTATTTGTGGCAAAGCCACCGCTCATAATTCTTTCATACATGTCACTCATGAGTCATTGCACATCCTGGTACACCGTGGATGCATTCATATAGAGTCATATCTTGTTCTAGTATCGAGTTGTAATCATTGAGTTGTAAATAAATAGAAGTGTGATGATCATCATTAATAGAGCATTGTCCCAAAAAATAACAAAAAGAGAAAGGCCAAAAAAATTATAAAAATAAAAAGGGGCAATGCTACTATCCTTTTTTTCCCACACTAGTACAAATGCCCGTGCGTTGCACCGGGCAAAATATTAAGTATAAATTGCTCCACGTGCTATTATGCAACATTTTTAATATAATTTTTACAAATGTCAGCAATAAGGTCAATGTAACCTTTGAGTGTAGCAATTATGATCTCGACGCACCGCGGTCTAGAAGTGTCCATGCAACAGGACTGTAATGAACGAAATTGCTATCTTTCCTCTAAAAAAACAGGAATAAGGCAACCTGCAAAAATTAAGACTCGACAATGTTTTTATCTATGGTGACAACCGACCCTGTTTGTACTTCCTAGGTTGCGACACCAAGACAGCCCGATACAAATTATGGAATGCTGCTAGTAATTATGGATAGTTTTCAACAGAGATTCTGTCGATTGTGATCACTGACCACACGTAGCTGAGTGCCTGAGTCAAAGAATAAAAGGACATCTCAAACCAGGCAATATCAAAATGCCCGTTCATGCCCATGTAGCCACATCACACAACAACAAAAGTTCATCTGAATAAAGCTCAGCAAGAAAGGCACATATAATGGCAAACATGGAAACATGAAACGGAAGTACATGACTATATAATCTATCAAAGAAAAGAAAATACAGCCCTGATGGGGAAACCAGTTCATACTGTTGCATTCCAAAAAACTATTGAAGAAAACACAGAAGGTCATCTATAGCCTCTAGCAAACTTTTGAAGATAAATCAGACTAAAGACTGATGGCTTAGACTCTATCCAAACTGGAGATAAAAATATGTAGTGAACAGTAAGGAAATTATGTGGTGTGTGAGATTAGATATGCCTAACTTTAAACTTAAATTAGAATTCATGGATGCCAAATAACATCTCTGTGCGACATGCATGTACTATTTCTGATATCATGCTCTAACGTGTACATTATTAAATTAGCAATGGACAATGCCATGCCTACACATGTATTGGTTAGGGGGCATCACGGATTGGAAGGAGGTCTACGACAGTACCTTGCTCTGAAGTGTATTTGCTAGGATTCGGATTTGGATAGGTACAAGATCAAGGAGGTCCTTACAGGGGCAGTGGAAAGGTGGGTGAATACCTGCACAGGGCCGAGCTGGGTAGCCAGCATGGTGAGTGGAGTGGGGCCAGAGCAGCGCGCCGTCCGGGATCCGGGTCCTCTCCTCCAACTTAACCTCTTCATGAAACAAAGAAAGAAAGAAAGAAAATACCTTGGACCCAAAGAAGCTGAGTATGCACGGCAAGATAGCAACCCCTGAGAAGATACAAAACCTCGCCCAATCTCCTGCCAACCAGACGTACAAACAGAGTATGGGACCAACATACACATACACTCTTCATAGCATAATAAAACAGAAGTACCAAACCATTCCAAGAAAATCTTGTAGTACATTCTATCAGAACACAACATATACACGCATGTACACCATGATCCATGATCGTCACTGAAAACAGGCCACTCCGGCTGGCAAAGAAGTGGCAGCAAAGCGCACACTTGTCCTCGTCAGGTTTCTATACTTAACATGTAGACCTCATAGTCATTCACTTATCCTCAAGATACGGTCTCTTGCTATCGTCATCTGCGCCTCCAGAGTAGCTATTTTGCTGATAGGAGAGCCCCTGTCATTTAGGGTAGGACGCAAGAAGACATCTACCTCTTTCACGATATCTTTTTCTTCGTTGTCATTCACCAGAGCTTGGCCGAAAGACTGTAGTGCAGCGATGAGGACAGAGGAAGCATCTTCTGTGTCCAAGGGATCATCTTCTTCAGTTTCTGACTCATCCTGTGACAAAGAGGGATTTCAGTGCAAGCAAGAAATTGAAGTGTATGTATAGACAAAAAGAAACTGTGCAGGGCTACAGATTCTGATGATACAACATCAATTTACTTAAGCTCTTACACGGGCAGTGAAGGTCAAGGTGAACCTAAGGAAATATCATAGTTTGCAAAAAAAAAGTTGAAAGAAGACGATCAAATTAAAATCATGTAACTAAATACATAGAAGAATCTTCTTATAAATAAACCAGGCAACCAATATTTTGTCTGATATTCAAAGAGCTATGTTTGATTGACTCTTCTATATTATACGATGCTCTATGGCACAGATAAATGAGAGCCAAAAGAGTATTATTAAAATTGAATGCATGCCTTATATATACCAAGGGTCGTTCTTGAGAAAATTTGTGGCTCATGCCTCTTGACATTTAGAAGAAAATGTTGGATAATATGTAGGTGCTAGCACTTTGCAGAAGGTACAAACCTTACAGGTTCACTCAAGCAAATACCACAAGTCATATTTTCGCACAGTAATGGTTCACAGAATTACAGAAAAATTGAGAGAGAGAGAGAGAGAGAGAGAGAAGCAACAAGTTGGAGTTCAGAGGAGAACTGCAGCAACGGGTTTGAGAAGAGCTTCAGAAGAAGTGCAGCAGCAACAGCGCTAAGAGAGATGGGACAGCCATAGGCAGCAAGGAGCAGAGAGGAGAGGCAACGGCAAGGCAAGACTACTACAAAACCTATGACTAAGTCGAACTATATATTTTTACGATTGATGGGCATACTCGCGACTTCACCCATAATATTTCAAAAGAAGTTGAATCCTTCATTTTTCAAATTTGAGCATTGGCACACATCCACTGTATGGATTAGTCATATTATCAGGCTGGGTCAGTATATTAGTCAATTTGTCACATAAATAGTTTGTCAAACCAATTCTAGTAATAATCAATAGACATGCATATCTCTGGAAAAAAAGGAACACACATGCATACAGTGGAAGTGTCTCAAGGGCCAAACAATTCTGGAAACTACCATAGCAGAAATCATATTTGAACTTGCATTGCAGTATGCAAGAAACTGATGATATTGTCCCCAAGTAGTCTAGGATAACCTGATGATCAAACAAAACACTAAGTGATTATCTAGAGAATTATAGATTCGTCAAATTCTTAAATCAGTGTTTTAATAAAACAACATCTGTTAATTTGGAACTGTTTGTTATTGTTGATTGTTCGTAAGTCCATTTAGTTAAGGTTCTCAATCGGATTTCCATCCCACTTTCATTCAATTAGGTTCAGCAAATTCCTGTTATTACCTTGACAGTGCCCTGCCCACTGCTGGAGAGAGTTAATATTTTTGGCAAGAAATCTCTCTGTTATAAATGGTCCAAATTTATCTATATGTATTATGTATGTCCCCAATAATAGAGAAAACATTCTGGTCCTCTTCTTCTCTAGCAAATCTTCGACAGTGATGGGGATAGCCAATGACCTTTCTCTGATTTCTGAGTTTCAGAGGTAGAGGGTGGAAAAATTAGAAAGTCAACAAAGGGCTAGATGAATCTGATTGAAGAACAAAAGACAACAAAATATTTTGTTCTGAATAAATCATCAATTATATGTCCAATTAGTACTGTCCAGTTAAAGGTCGAAGCTAGAATCATAGATCTTACAACTGTACTTCCAAAAAGAACCATTCAATGTCAGACTTTTGTCATTGCTAAACGTCAGGATCTCATATCATACAGTGATAATTCTCCTAGATTAGGATTATACCAAATTAGTGATAAATAAAATAACTACAATTTGGAGCTTCAAGTAAAGCAAAAGTAGTTAACTTAATTCTCTAGTCGACGGCTATGTTGGTACCTGAAGAATCATTCTGCCCCTACTTAGTTCAGCACCTTGTCCCTCGTTCTTGGCGCAGCATCCAATCCCAAATCTCCAACCTCGTAGCGAATTCTAGTCAACAAGTAGTAGCATGGAATACTTCTACAACTAACTTAGAATCAGACAAGAAGACATTCTTACCATGTTGGCGTATATGACACTGGAACCACTCATGCAACCATTGTCTAGATGCGTCTCTTTGGGTTCAAAACTGTGAATTTTAGAGATGCACTTCTCTGAAAGCATAAAGATACCATATCAGACTCAACTCTTGGCTCAACAAATCATAAAGTTCGGTGCAAGTGCTTATACTACTTTTATGTGCAAATCCAAGTGAGAGTAGTATATTGGTAATCCATATTTCAGATGGAAACGGGGAAAACAGAAGTGTGATTTTGAAGGTGAATACCTTATGCTCCATCTCATGGATAAAACAGTTACAGTCAGATGCATGCTAGGCGGCATTCTCTTGCTCCGAGGTCGTGGCTCCTCTTCCGCCTCCCTCTGCAGCCTGTTGATCTTGATGGAACAAGGAGTGCCGCATCCGTCGTGCGACAAATCGATTGACCCGACTCCCGCCTCTTCCTCAATCTCTTTGCTAC
This sequence comes from Triticum urartu, assembly GCF_003073215.2. NCBI lineage: Eukaryota > Viridiplantae > Streptophyta > Magnoliopsida > Poales > Poaceae > Triticum > Triticum urartu. The sequence continues at coordinate 275,464,257 of NC_053024.1, read as the reverse complement.
GTGGGAAGTAGGACGGCGACGTGCAAGAGAGAAGGAGTTGGGAAGAAAGAAATAAGGAGCGGCAGAGGAGGCATGCGGCACCCGAGCGCAGCGCCACCTCCCCGCCATGGCCACCGGCCCCTTCAAGCTTGCGCCGCCGTGGTCCGTGGCTTCGACGCCGGCGAACTCCTCACCCTGGTCGATTCTCCATTTTCTCCTCCTTCATCTCCGCGCATGCCTCCCGCCTTGCTGCCGCCGCTTAATGCGACGCCGCTGCCTTGCTGCCGCATCTCCTGGGCGCAGCGCCGCCTACCCGCCTCGCTGCCGCCGCCTGATGCGGCGCCCGAGCGCACCGCCGCCTCCCCGCCTCACGGCCGCATCTCCTGAGCGCAGCGCTGCCTCCCGCGCCCGAGCGCGCCGCCGCCTTCCCGCCTCGCAGCCGCATCTCCCGAGCGCATTGCCGCCTCCCCGCCGCCGTTTTATCCCTGCAAAAGAAACCGTCATCTCAAATTAGCCATTATAAAGGATCGCAGGTTGAATATTCAGAAACTGAGGGTCCTTTTTGCGAAAATGAAGCGTTTTCTTAGCTAATCACTTAAAATAGGACTGCGGGTTGAATTCTCAGAAACAGAGGGGCTTTTCTGCAAAAATGACAACAACGGACGACCAGAAGCAATCGTCGGCTTATTATTAGGAAAAGACTTGTGCTTCAAAGTAGCACCATGATCTTTATGGTAGAGTCTCTTGTTTTGTCATTTTCATATACTAGTGGGAATTTTTCATTATAGAACTTGGCTTGTATATTCCAACAATGGGCCTCCTCAAGTGCGCTAGGTCTTCGTGAGCAAGCAAGTTGGATGCACACCCACTTAGTTTCTTTTGTTGAGCTTTCATACATTTATAGCTCTAGTGCATCCGTTGCATGGCAATCCCTACTCCTTGCATTGACATCAATTAATGGGCATCTCCCTGGCCCATTGATTAGCCGCGTCAATGTGAGACTTTCTCATTTTTGTCTTCTCCACATAACCCCCTTAATTATATTCTATTCCATCCATAGTGCTATATCCATGGCTCACGCTCATGTATTGTGTGAAAGTTGAAAAAAGTTTGAGATTACTAAAGTATGAAACAATTGCTTGGCTTGTCATCAGGGTTGTGCATGATGAGAGCATTCTTGTGTGAGAAAATGGAGCATGACCAAACTATATGATTTTGTAGGGATGAACTTTCTTTGGCCATACTATTTTGAGAAGACATGATTGCTTAGTTAGTATGCTTGAAGTATTATTATTTTTATGCCAATATTAAACTTTTATCTTGAATCTTTCAGATCTTAACATTTATGCCACAATAAAGAAAATTACATTGAGAAATATGTTAGGAAGCATTCCACATCAAAAATTCTGTTTTTATCATTTACCTACTCGAGGATGAGCAGGAATTAAGTTTGGGGATGCTTGATACATCTCCAACGTATCTATAATTTTTGATTGCTCCATGATATTATATATTCTGTTTTGGATGTTTAATGGGCTTATTTATGCACTTTTATATTATTTTGGGACTAACCTATTAACCGGAGGCCCAGCCCAAATTGCTGTTTTTTTGCCTATTTCAGTGTTTCGCAAAAAAAGAATATCAAACGGATTCCAAACAGAATGAAACCTTCGGGAGCGTGATTTTTGGAACAAATGTGATCCAGAGGACTTGGAGTGGACGTCAAGCAACCACCAAGCCATGAGGCAGGGGGGCGCGCCTACCCCCTAGGCGAGCCCTCCACCCTCGTGGGCCCCTCGTGGCTCCACCGACCTACGTCTTCCTCCTATATATACCTACGTACCCTGAAAACATCAGGGAGCACCACAAAACTCTATTTCCACCGCCGTAACCTTCTGTACCCAAGAGATCCCATCTTGGGGCCTTTTCCGAAGATCCGTCGGAGGGGGCATTGATCACGGAGGGCTTCTACATCAACACCATAACCCCTCCGATAATGTGTGAGTAGTTTACCTCAGACCTTCGGGTCCATAGTTATTAGCTAGATGGCTTCTTCTCTCCCTTTGGATCTCAATACAAAGTTCTCCTCGATTCTCTTGGAGATCTATTCGATGTAATCTTCTTTTGCGGTGTGTTTGTCGAGATCCGATGAATTGTGGGTTTATGATCAAGATTATCTATGAACAATATTTGAATCTTCTCTGAATTCTTTTATGTATGATTGCTTATCTTTGCAAGTCTCTTCAAATTTTCAGTTTTGTTTGGCCTACTAGATTGATCTTTCTTGCAATGGGAGAAGTGCTTAGCTTTGGGTTCAATCTTGTGGTGCTCGATCCCAGTGATAGTAAGGGAAACGACACGTATTGTATTGTTGCCATCGAGGATAAAAATATGGGGTTTATATCATATTGCATGAATTTATCCCTCTACATCATGTCATCTTGCTTAAAGCGTTATTCCGTTCTTATGAACTTAATACTTTAGATGCATGCTGGATAGTGGTCGATGTGTGGAGTAATAGTAGTAGATGCAGGCAGGAGTCGGTCTACTTGTCACGGACATGATGCCTATATACATGATCATACCTAGATATTCTCATAACGATGCTCAATTCTATCAATTGCTCGACAGTAATTTGTTCACCCACCGTAATACTTATGCTATCTTGAGAGAAGCCACTAGTGAAACCTATGGCCCCCGGGTCTATCTTCCATCATATTAATCTTCCGTCAACTAGCTATTTCTAGCACCTTTTATTTTGCAATCTTTGCTTTCAATCTATATCATAAAAATACCAAAAATATTTATCTTATTATTATTATCTCTATCAGATCTCACTCTTGCAAGTGGTCGTGAAGGGATTGACAACCCCTTTATCGCGTTGGTTGCGAGGTTCTTATTTGTTTGTGTAGCTACGAGGTGACTCACGCGTGGTCTCCTACTGAATTGATACCTTGGTTCTAAAAAACTTAGGGAAATACTTACGCTGCTTTGTTGCATCACCCTTTCCTCTTCAAGGGAAAACCAACGCATGCTCAAGAGGTAGCAGAGGTCTTGGTGTCGTCCGCCTCGCGAGGCTTGGCCCCTCGCGAGGGTCTTGAGTGGTTGCTGATGAAGGTGGGTCGTACCAGGCTGTTGGTGGAGCCACGCCCTGGGCCACAGGTAGGCAAGTCCTGTTCCCAGGACGCCGACAGATATATACTACATGCATAGAAAACAATAGGTAAAGGATGATCAACATGTAACTTGCCTTGATTCCGGTTCAAAAAGTCACACTCGTGACAATAGCTCACATCGCACTCCTGACAATCTACACATTTCACACGATCAACAAATCAATCACTGAAGCTCAAATAAATCCAAAATGAAACCAACAACAAGAAATCATTTTAAAAATCCAACAACAATAGCATAAAAGCATGTACAAAATATCTACAATGCACTAGAATCACAAGCAAAAAGAATCACTCAATTTCATCTAACGGTTTAAAAGTTATGGCCTCCAGAACGTTTGATTCAAATTCGAACGAATTCAAATTTGAATAGTGCAAACATGTGAAATTTTGGTTCTGTCAAATTCTTCTGGTCATTGTGAGTGCATAGGAAAAAGAATCACCTAAAAAAGTATATAGACTAAAAGATATAGCTAGTTGGAGTTTAGTTGAAAATCTAAAAATAAAAGAAAAAAGGAAAAATAATATTATGGAAATACTGTAGCAACGCTGTAGCGTTCACTATAGCGGCTGGCCACGTGTCGACGCTTGGTTGGCTGGAGGATCTCCTTTGCGCGCGTGCTCACCGTGTACACAGGAAAAACGACGGCGACTTCGGGCGGGGCAGCGATGCTTCTCCGGCATGTCTCCAGCGAAGGTGAAGGGGCAGGCGGATGCTACGTTCAACGGCGGCGGGTTAGGTGGCGTCAGGAGCAACGGGGCATCCTCAGTTGGCATCGGTGACGAGCTTGAACGCGGCTATGCTCTGGCGGCTTCGGCGTGCTCGGTCGCCTTGCGCTGCTATGATTTCGGCAAAAATGAGGTGTCACAAAGACTCGACGCGGGGAGGGGAACCAAAGGGGACAACGAAGCGGCTGGAGGTGCTCTTACGACAACGAGGTCGTCCAGCGAAGGCGGCGCTGGTTCAGCTCCTTCGCGAGATTGGTTTCGCCTGTACCAAGGTGCGCGACAAAGGGAAAGATCGAGAAAGGGGTGAGGGGTTCCTCGAGGGATTTTCCTCGCTGAGATCTCCCGGACATGCACGGGGTCGACTAGGGTGTGAGATCAATCCAGGCTTGGCCTCGGTTGCACGAGCGGTGCGACATGGGTCCATCCGACCGAAGCTAGGAGAAGAACTAGTGCGGGGCCCTCTAGTCAGTGGCTGAGGCGAGGGAGTGATGGGGCTGGCGCATACCGGTTTGGGAGGCTGAGCTGGGACGCGGCAAAGTGCGGTGCTGGGCCACGGGCGGCAGTGTTTGGGTGGGCCGCGGCTATGCGGTGGTCTACACAGTTCGCGCGTTCTGCGTTTTTTACAAAAGCTACAGAAACAAAATAACTAAATTAAAAACATACACCAGAATAAATCCTATATATATATATAGATACACAATAAAATATATACACTAATATATAATACAGGAACACTAGTTCCACCTCTAATGCAATTTGGGAAATTCATTTTTATGCAATAGGCCACACAAACAACAATAAAACACTTACATAAAATAATTTGGAAGTTTCTAAAAATGGCAAAACATATCCGGTGAAATGAAAATAATATTCTCGACATTATGAACATTTTTAAAATAGGGGAGAAGTCATGTTATCTCCACTCCAATAAATTGCCTTCAGTTGCATAATGAAAAGAGTATTTCAGAAAAACAAATAATGCATGGAAAAATATGAGATGCATAAGAATGATCTATTAACATCCTAATTTCTTGACCCCTTGGAGGAGGGGTCCGAAACCAACCATAACTCTTGTTTGCCCACACATACGGACTCTAAAAACAACCTATACTCAAGTATTTCGAAATTACATAGGCCTGACCCAAAAATAAGGTGGCGCAAGACCTATTATAAGCTATGAAAGAAATTTATGACAGGGCATCTTGTATATTTCGTCCATGTCCTTGTATGTCATCAAAGAGGCTTCAAAGTACTGAAATCTGCATTGGAAACGCCATAGTGGTTCCCTTCGCGCGCGCCTTCATCTCCATGCTTGTTTCTGCTCGAGTGTCCATCCCTCTTGTCCATGCTAGCCCCTTCATTAGTAATTAACACAAAAGTATCCAATTTAGGCAGCATCATATTCTCATGAACATTATAATTGTTACCAAGAAACGAAAGTACCAGGTAATTCAATTAGCGTGCGCGAGCTCTAGTGATTGGTCCAGTATGTATAGCAGCAGGGGCTGTGGGTGTAACAATGGTATTGATGTCCTCATCACCCTCCTCTTCTCTAAATGAAGTCATCCTCGGTGGAAGCTCATCTTCCTCACCCAAATAAGGCTTCAAATCTGCAATGTTAAAAGGGGGACTAACCCAAAAATATGCAGGCAACTCAAGTTTATTTGCATTATCATTTATTTTCTCTAACACCTTAAAAGGACAATCAACACGTGGCAATTGCTTTGATTTGCGCAAATCAAGAAATCTATCCTTATGAAAATGTAACCAAACAAGATCTCCAGGTGCAAACACAACATGTTTTCTACCCTTATCTCCAGCAAGTTTATACTTAGCATTCATACGCTCAATGCTCTCCTTAGTTAACTCATGCATTTTTAAGATCAATTCAACACATTGTTTAGCATCAAAATTAACCTTCTCCAAAGATGGAAGAGGCAACAAATCAATAGGTGCACGAGGTAGAAAACCATACACAATCTCAAAAGGGCACATCTTAGTAGTAGAATGAAGCGAATGATTATAAGCAAATTCAAGATGAGGCAAGTAAAGCCCAATACCTTTAGTCCCGGTTCTTATACCAACCAGGATAGATGGGCCTTCACATGGCCGATGCGGCTTGCCAAGGTAGGGGGCCTTTTGTCCCGGTTGGTAGCACCAACCGGGACCAATAAGTGTCCACACGTCAGCAGTTCAGGGGCTAGGGTTTTTTTCTGAAGGGGGGGGGGTTGTAGGGTTAATTTAGGGGTTTCATATATTATGTTAGCTAGCTAATAGATAGAAGTGTCCTCTCTTATCTCCGTGCTTGGTCGACGCTACGTACTATACATATAGAGAGGACTCGACACACTAGCTAGGAAGCAAATGAAGGAAACCATTAAGTACAGAAGATCGTCATGAACATATACAGAGAGAAGTGATTGACCTCTCCTTCTCCGAGAGATTGGTCGAACAACAAGTTTTCGTATATCTATCCGACGCTACTGGCTACATATATATACAATGTAAGATCTCTTACAATCCCCTAGCATCTGAACTCAAGTTCCACATGGTATTCTCCGGCTTTATTGATGACCTGATCAAGAAAGAATCCCGCCAATTCCTCTTGAATTGCTTTCATGCGATCTTGTGGTAGGAGTTCATCCTGCATCTGCCACATCTAATTTGAAGAAGGGGGTCAATACATATATATGAATGAAACTCAACACAAATGATGGTAATAAAATGAAATTGTGAATATTATTGCTTACACACTTCAAATTGTCTTTTAGAGTAGCCCCGGTTTTTTTGCAAGTAGCGTTGTAGATGAACTAGCAAACGCAATATCCACAGTAATTATTCCTGGGTTCCTGCCACAAGCACTTTACAAGAAATAGAGGTCAATTAAACTGATAATGAAGCATTATAAATGGCATTGATGAAAGTAGCTAGAATCAACGGGAGATGCGCGGAACTAGCTAGCTAGTAGTACTTACTTTCGGGTATGTCCATCGCAGCTCCCCCGACAGTCCCGGAGCTTGTGCGGTGAATACTTTCCAAACCCTGTGAGACAAAGAAAACAATTACTTGATATCAGGAAATGAACAAAGTTGCCGATATGGTGCGATAGTGATGAATTGAACTTACTTCTCGAGCATTTTAGTCATGTCCGCATAGTCCTCGGGATCTTTTCGTCTCGAGTCTAAGACGGTTACTAGCCCTTGCTCAAGCTTAATATCTAGGAGAATATAGTGGGACCTACGCACGCATGCATAACTCATCAATTACATTACTATAACCTCGAGTAATAAGGGAAACCGAATATGCACAAGACAGCAACACTCGCTTGAAGTTGTAAGGAAAGAGTATTTTATCTTTGTTTTGATTTATTACCAACGATCGTAGCAAGTTGGCCTCAGTTTCTTTGGCATGAAATGTAACCGTATATTCATCTATGAGATTTGTGTTAATGAACCCAATATCATAGATTTGTGCTTTTCTGCATTCGACGATCTTCAATCTGCATAATATAGTGAGGATAATTATATATACATGCAATGAAAGAGCTAAGCTATATATAGAGACTTAATGACAGAAGTAGTACTTACAGACAGTAGCAAGTGACCGTTAATTTATCGAGGGCCATTTGATTGAAAAACTGGAAGAACTCCTCAAATGGAACAGACAACAGATCAATTCCAACGAGGTCGTGCTCCTCTTTAACTCTCAGCGTCAAAGTATCCTTCCCAGACTCTCTGCAGGTTTTCATGTACCAATCATGGAATCTTCGCATCATCATTGTTAGAGGAGGACTTCCATCTTTGACGAGAGGCTTCCCGTACTGGTATCTTAATTCGTCCACCTCCATTATATCATAATGTGCATTATCGTCGTGCATGTAATCTGCAGGATTTGTACCGGGCAAGATCCCCGGATGATTAGCGATGATATCTCTAGACACCTTGAGCGGGGGACACGATTGGTTCGTTTGTTCGCCGAGCTGGGGATTTTTTTTCCCACTTCTCCGTTATGCTAACCTTCGATCACTTCAAGTACTTCCTGATGACCCACAAGTTGATAGAGGCAAAGGTGTCCCGATGTTTCGATGAGATGGTGGCTATCGTTTTCTGTGGGAGTCGACCTTGACGATCCGACTACGAACGTGCGAGACGTCGCGCCTTAGCAATCGCTAAACCAACTTCCGAGGGGTTATTGACCACGCCGGAGCACGATCAACCTGACCACGAGGGCCTGTTTCCTGCGAGCAAACGAAGAACAAGCAAGAAACTGAGATTGCAATCTGGATATTGCGAATATAAGATGAAAGCTTTATTGATCAAGGTGGGGTTCTGTGACGTCTTGGTCTGGTTGTTGGACACAAACGAAGTACGCGAAGTTGCAGCTATGGCGAACTTTTAATCTAAACAAAACCCAAAGTCTAAACGACGCCCTAAGGGCTGTATATATGGAGGAAGAGAGGGGAATTTTGTGGCCCTTGAGGGTGGGGTCCGAAACCAACCCTAACTCTTGTTTCCCCACACATACGGACTCTAAAAAATAGCCTATACTTAAGTATTTCGAAATTACATGGGCCTGGCCCATTAATAAGGTGACGCAGCACCTAGAATAGCCTATGGACGAATATTATGAAGTGGCATCTTGTATATTTCGTCCATGGCTTCATGCACTCCTTATGGCGGCTTTAAAGTCCTGAAATCATCACTTGTAACTCCGTTCTTGATCCCCTTGCGCATGCCATCAACTTCATGCGTGTTCTTGCTCCAATGTTCATCCTTCTCCAAGCTAGGCCCTTCATTTGAAAGAAAAACAAATGTATCCAATTTAGGCAGCATCATAATCTCATGAACATTAGAATCATTACCAAGAAACGAAAGCACCTGGTAATTTAATTGGCGTGCGCGAGCTCTAGTAATTGGTCCAGTATATGTAACAGTAGGGGCTGTGGGTGTAAAAATGGTATTGATGTCCTCATCATCCTCCCCTTCTTGAAATGAAGTCGTCCTCGACGGAAGCTCATCTTCCTCACCCAAATAAGGCTTCAAATCTGCAATATTAAAAGTGGGACTAACCCCAAAATCTGCAGGTAGCTCAAGTTTATATGCATTACCATTTATTTTCTCTAAAACCTTAAAAGGACCATCAACACGTGGCATTAGCTTTGATTTGCGCAGATTAGGAAATCTATCTTTACGCAAATGTAACCAAACAAGATCTCCAGGTGCAAACACAACATGTTTTCTACCCTTATCTCCAGCAAGTTTATATTTAGCATTCATACGCTCAATGTTTTCCTTAGTTAACTCATGCATTTTTAAAATCAATTCAGAACGTTCTTTAGCATCAAAATTAACCTTCTCCGAAGATGGAAGAGGCAACAAATCAATAGGTGCACGAGGTAGGAAACCATACACAATTTCAAAAGGGCACATCTTAGTAGTAGAATGCAATGAGCGATTATAAGCAAATTCAATATGAGGCAAGCATTCTTCCCACATTTTCTTTTTATTCTTCAAAACAGCCCTAAGCATAGTAGACAATGTTCTATTGACTACTTCAGTTTGTCCATCAGTTTGGGGGTGACAAGTAGTACTAAAAAGCAGCTTAGTCCCCAACTTAGCCCATAAACATCTCCAAAAGTGGCTAAGAAATTTAGTATCGCGATCTGAAACAATAGTATTTGGCACACCATGTAAGCGAATAATTTCACGAAAGAACAAATCAGCAACATTAACAGCATCATCGCTTTTATGACATGGTATAAAGTGTGCCATTTTCGAGAACCTATCCACGACAACAAATATGCTATCCCTCCCCTTCTTTGTTCTAGGTAAACCTAGAACAAAGTCCATAGATATATCCTCCCAAGGAACACTAGGTACAGGCAAAGGCATATATAAACCATGAGGATTGAGTCGTGACTTAGCTCTTTGACATGTAGTGCAGCGAGCAACAAAACGCTCAACATCCCGTCTCATCTTTGGCCAAAAGAAATGTGTAGCAAGTATATCCTCCGTCTTCTTGACGCCAAAGTGTCCCATTAATCCTCCTCCATGCGCCTCCTGCAACAACAAAAGACGAACGGAGCTAGCTGGAATGCATAGCTTGTTAGCACGAAACACAAATCCATCGTTAAGAACGAACTTGTTCCAAGTTCTCCCTTCCTTACAATTCTGCAATACATCTTTAAATTCAGCATCATTAACATATTGATCCTTGATGGTCTCCAAACCAAATTATTTTAAAGTCAAGTTGTGAAAGCATAGTATAACGACGAGACAAGGCATCAGCAATAACATTTTCTTTACCCTTCTTGTGTTTAATCACATAAGGGAAAGTCTCAATGAATTCAACCCATTTAGCATGTCGACGGTTCAGTTTTGCTTGACTTTTAATGTGTTTCAAAGATTCATGATCAGAATGTATAACAAATTCCTTGGGCCATAAATAATGTTGCCATGTTTCTAAGGTCCGAACAAGAGCATATAATTCTTTATCATAAGTAGAATAGTTCAGACTAGGCCCACTCAATTTTTCAGAAAAGTATGCAACAGGTTTTCCATCTTGTAATAACACACCTCCTAATCCAATTCCACTAGCATCACATTCAAGCTCAAAAGTCTTATTGAAATTAGGAAGTTGGAGTAAAGGAGCATGTGTCAACTTATCTTTCAAAACCGTGAAGGCTTCTTCCTGTGCGGTACCCCAAACAAAAGGCACATCCTTCTTTGTAAGCTCGTTGAGAGGTGCAGCAATGGTGCTGAAATCTCTCACAAAACGCCTATAGAAACCAGCGAGGCCAAGGAAACTCCTCACTTGTGTGACCGTTTTGGGCTGCGGCCAACTCTAATAGCTTCAATCTTGGCTTTATCAACTTCAATTCCCTGTGGAGTAACAACATAGCCAAGAAAAGATACTCGGTCGGTGCAAAAGGTGCACTTTCCAAGGTTACCAAACAAACGTGCATCACGTAGAGCAATAAAAACAGCACGTAAATGTTCCAAATGTTCCTCCAAAGATTTGCTATAAATCAATATGTCATCAAAGTAAACTACCACAAATCGTCCAATGAAAGCACGTAAAACTTCGTTCATTAACCTCATGAAAGTACTAGGTGCATTAGTTAACCCAAAAGGCATGACTAACCACTCATATAATCCAAACTTAGTTTTAAATGCTGTTTTAAATTCATCTCCCAATTTCATACGAATTTGATGGTAACCACTACGCAAATCAACTTTGGAGAATATTGTAGAGCCACTCAATTCATCAAGCATATCATCTAGCCTAGGAATAGGATGACGATAACGAATAGTAATATTATTAATGCCTCTACAATCAACGCACATACGCGACGTACCATCCTTTTTCGGCACTAAAATGATAGGAACAGCACAAGGACTAAGGGACTCGCGTATATAACCTTTGTCGAGCAGTTCTTGTACTTGACGCATAATCTCCTTCGTCTCCTCTGGATTGGTACGGTATGGTGCACGGTTGGGTAATGATGCACCGGGAATTAAGTCAATTTGATGCTCAATCCCGCGAATAGGTGGTAATCCCGGTGGCATGTCTTGTGGAAAGACGTCGGCGAACTCCTGCAAAATGTTAGTGACAGCAGGAGGCAAAGAGGAAGGCACGTCCTCGAATGAAAATAATGCCTCTTTGCACACAAAAGCATAGCAAACAGATTTGCTAAAATCTAGATCATCAATATCAGATTTGGTGGCAAGTAAACATGCACTTTTCAATTTAATTTCAGAAGCAACACTAGATTGTTTATTATTATTAGGCTGCATTTGTTGCTCAAATTCTTTTGCCACAATCTGATTTTCACTCTTAGTTTTCTCCTGTTTTGCTTTATTCGCTCTATTAATATCATCTTTCAAAATGGAATCAGGAGTCATAGGAAGCAAAGTAATATTTTTATCCTTATGAACAAGAGTATACTGATTGTTTCTACCATGGTGAATAGAATTTTTATCAAATTGCCATGGTCTACCAAGTAATAAGGAACATGCTTGCATAGGTACGACATCACAATCAACATAATCAGCATATGTAGAGATACTAAAATGCACACGAACAGTACGTGTTACCTTAACCTTGCCGCTGTTGTTGAACCATTGGATGTAGTAAGGATGTGGATGTGGTCTTGTGGTGAGAGATAGCTTCTCCACCATCTCGATGCTAGCCAAGTTGTTGCAACTCCCTCCATCTATGATCACGCGAACAGAACGTTCCTTCACAACTCCCTTTGTATGGAACAAATTATGCCTCTGATTTTGCTCAGCTTGTGTAACCTGCACACTCAAAACACGTTGAGCAACTAAACATTCATACCTGTCAGCATCTTCAGGAGCCATGTATTGCGTCTCATGATCAGAATCGTCTCCACCGTGTTCGTCACGTGTAATAAGAGCCAAAGTCTCCTCATCATAGTCACTAGCGGACTCATACCCACCATCCTTAGTAACAATCATCACACGCTTAGATGGGCATTCTCTCGCATAATGACCTCCACCCTTGCAACGTCGACAAATAATATCATGTGTTTGCCCTGTTGATGCCATGGATGAAGAAGAGCTCTTTGCAGGCCCAGAAGGTGTGCTCTTGGCAGATAGTGGTGATTGTGCCTGCTTTATTGTATCACGGTTGGAGGTGGCAGCCGACGGAGGCGCCGGTGAAGCAGAACGTGTGGAAGTAGATGATGCACGTGGTGTCCATGAAGAAGGTCGACCTGCAGAAAAGTTAGTCCGCGCCAATGCCTGTCGATCCCGCACTTCACGTTCAGCTTTACAAGCAAGATGGAATAAACGAGTGATATTAGTATACTCCTTATACTCTAGAATCGTCTGAATCTCTCTATTTAATCCACCCATAAAACGTGCAAGCATAGCTTCATTCTCCTCAACAATACCACATCTAATCATGCCAGTTTGTAATTCCTGATAATATTCTTCTACAGAATTTTTTCCCTGTCTTAAGCGCTGCAATTTTTGAAAGTAATTCACGTTGATAATATGGAGGAACCCAACGAGTACGCATAGCAGTTTTCAAAGCAGCCCAAGTAGCAGGAATGGGATATAATCTACAATGCTCAGACCACCAAACACATGCAAAACTAGTGAATGCACAAACAGCAGCAGGAACACGTCTCTCCTCGGGATATTGTAAACATGTAAATCGTTGTTCAGTTTCTAACTCCCAAGTAAGATATATCAGGAACATATCTACCCTCAAATGGTGGAATATTCAATTTTAGTTTAGGGAGATGGTCATGATCTCGTACCTGAGGGTGAGCCCTACCATTGCCATTATTTGCATGTGGACGACCTGATGGTTGCTGTGCTGGTGGTGGCACGTAGTTCTGATTTTGATCAACCTCATCCTCGTAATCGCCAGCAAATTCATCCTCCTCCGCATCAGCAGCAGGAGCCACAGAAGTAGCAACAGCAGCACCAACAGTTTGGCCAGGTGCAAGAGGGAGACGGCTCGCTCGGCGGAGAGCTGTTTCACGATGTGTAGGTAGTCGTCGTTGTTGTTGTTGTAGAGGTGCGTTAGGTGCAGCCGGTGGTGGTGGTGGAAGACGCGCGAGCAATTCATTAAACCTGTCATCGAGCTTTGTTTCGAACGTCTTCTCCATGTCATCTATCTTCTCCATGGCCTCTTCAAATCTGTTTAGCACATCTTGCACCTGTCCATTCATCATTTGCTGAAATTTATCATGCAACTCCTGATTCGTCATGTTCTCCCAGTCAGTCTCGTCGGCTTGTGATCCTGCCATGGTTAGCAATAATAGAAAACACACAAGAATATGATCCTACAGAATACTAACAAGAGGTGGTGGTGGCGGGTGTCACAAATCCGTCAAGCAAATCTCAAATTCTTACCAGTTCTTACCCAGCAGCAGGCGGTGATCGGCAACCGTTGTAGTCAAAACTCTCAAAAGCTTGGATAGAGCGATTGCCAGGGAGAGTCAAACGCACGACGTAGAGGTATGTGGAGCTGGGAAGGCTTATAGTATGGTAGCAAAAAGGGTCAGCAATAATCAATTCAGAGATGCAAAGTTGAATAAACGCTCAACGACGGTACTGTGCTGGTCCTAGGCTAGACCGTGCTAGAGACGCGAGCCTAGAACACTAACAAAATCACGGCGCTGCACGTAAATAAGGGAAAAGCACACTCTGGAACTTTTTTTTTTCGCTTTTTTTTGCGCTCCTCTTTTTTTTTGCGCTCCTCTTTTTTTTTGCGAAAAATTACTATAATGGCGAGTGTCTCAAAACTCTTCCCTCGTCAAACTGATAGGATGGGCACGAAAATTTTTTTTTTCACTTTTTTTTCGGAAATCAGGGCAGCGACGACGAAAAAGTGCGACAAAAAATCACTATGATGGCACGTGGCTCAAAAGACTCAGAAAAGCCTAAAAATAGGATAGGGAAAAAAAAATTTGCCCGACAAAATTTTGGCCTAAAAACTGCCCGGGGGTCTCCAGACTCTTTTTTTTTCGAGACCTACGCAGGCAAGGAAACACGAATCGGAATTGAGATTGATCTCAAGAACAAACCTAATATGAGAAGAACTCGGATTGGTGGTGGATATATGGTTGTGGTATATGGCAGCGGTGGTGGTATATGGTAGCTGTGGTGGTATATGGATAGAGATTGATGGTGGTATATGGATACGGATTGGTAGTGGTATATGGATAAGGATTCAGAGCGGTGGCGGATAAGCAAAAGTGGTAGATGGGCGATGATGATGGTGCGGCGGCGGCGTGACAACTTATGACCAGAACTCGAAACTCTAAAAGACTAGACTCTAAGACCAGCAACTTGACACGACGATGCAACCGCAAATTCAACAAAGCAAAAACCCTAAAAAGATTATGCAAAGGCTCAGATTGGTTCGGATATGATGAACTAACCCTAATTTTTTTTTGTGTGGCTTTTTCGTGGACTGTAGGTATGAAGAACAGACTCGATCTAATCTACGAAAAACTGTAAAATCTCACCGAGCAACCTGGAAATCTGATACCACTTGATAGAGGCAAAGGTGTCCCGATGTTTCGATGAGATGGTGGCTATCGTTTTCTGTGGGAGTCGACCTTGACGATCCGACTACGAACGTGCGAGACGTCGCGCCTTAGCAATCGCTAAACCAACTTCCGAGGGGTTATTGACCACGCCGGAGCACGATCAACCTGACCACGAGGGCCTGTTTCCTGCCGAGCAAACGAAGAACAAGCAAGAAACTGAGATTGCAATCTGGATATTGCGAATATAAGATGAAAGCTTTATTGATCAAGGTGGGGTTCTGTGACGTCTTGGTCTGGTTGTTGGACACAAACGAAGTACGCGAAGTTGCAGCTATGGCGAACTTTTAATCTAAACAAAACCCAAAGTCTAAACGACGCCCTAAGGGCTGTATATATGGAGGAAGAGAGGGGAATTTCGTGGCCCTTGAGGGTGGGGTCCGAAACCAACCCTAACTCTTGTTTCCCCACACATACGGACTCTAAAAAATAGCCTATACTTAAGTATTTCGAAATTACATGGGCCTGGCCCATTAATAAGGTGACGCAGCACCTAGAATAGCCTATGGACGAATATTATGAAGTGGCATCTTGTATATTTCGTCCATGGCTTCATGCACTCCTTATGGCGGCTTTAAAGTCCTGAAATCATCACTTGTAACTCCGTTCTTGATCCCCTTGCGCATGCCATCAACTTCATGCGTGTTCTTGCTCCAATGTTCATCCTTCTCCAAGCTAGGCCCTTCATTTGAAAGAAAAACAAATGTATCCAATTTAGGCAGCATCATAATCTCATGAACATTAGAATCATTACCAAGAAACGAAAGTACCTGGTAATTTAATTGGCGTGCGCGAGCTCTAGTAATTGGTCCAGTATATGTAACAGTAGGGGCTGTGGGTGTAACAATGGTATTGATGTCCTCATCACAAGTATAGGGGATCTATCGTAGTCCTTTCGATAAGTAAGAGTGTCGAACCCAACGAGGAGCAGAAGGAAATGATAAACGGTTTCCAGCAAGGTATTCTCTGCAAGTACTGAAATAAGTGGTAACAGATAGTTTTGTGATAGGATAATTTATAACAAGCAACAAGTAACAAAAGTAAATAAAGTGCAGCAAGGTGGCCCAATCCTTTTGTAGCAAAGGGCAAGCCTGGACAAACTCTTATATAGAGAAAAGCGCTCCCGAGGACACATGGGAATATCGTCAAGCTAGTTTTCATCATGTTCATATGATTCGCGTTCGGTACTTTGATAATTTGGTATGTGGGTGGACCGGTGCTTGGGTGCTGTCCTTACTAGGACAAGCATCCCACTTATGATTAACCTCTATTGCAAGCATCCGCAACTACAACAAAAGTATTAAGGTAAACCTAACCATAGCATGAAACATATGGATCCAAATCAGCCCCTTACGAAGCAACGCATAAACTAGGGTTTAAGCTTCTGTCACTCTAGCAACTCATCATCTACTTATTACTTCCCAATGCCTTCCTCTAGGCCCAAATAATGGTGAAGTGTCATGTAGTCGACGTTCACATAACACCACTAGAGGATATACAACATACATCTCATCAAAATATCAAACGAATACCAAATTCACATGACTACTAATAGCAAGACTTCTCCCATGTCCTCAGGAACAAACGTAACTACTCACAAAGCATAAACATGTTCATAATCAGAGGGGTATTAATATGCATATAGGATCTGAACATATGATCTTCCACCAATTAAACCAACTAGCATCAACTACAAGGAGTAATTAACACTACTAGCACCAATCCCGGACTTGGAGACAAGAATTGGATACAAGAGATGAACTAGGGTTTTGAGAGGAGATGGTGCTGATGAAGATGTTGATGGACATTGCCCTCTCCCGATGATAGGAGCGTTGGTGATGACGATGGCGATGACTTCCCCCTCCGGGAGGGAAGTTTCCCTGGCAGAACAGCTTCGCCAGAGCCCTAGATTGGTTCTGCCAAGGTTCCACCTCGTGGCTGTGGAGTTTCGTCCGAGAAGATGGCTTCTTATTTTTTCCATCGAAAGACTTCATATAGCAGAAGATGGCCACCGGAGGGCCACCAGGGGGCACACGAGGTAGGGGGCGCGCCCCCACCCTCGTGGGCAGGGTGTGGCCCCCCTGGTGAACTTCTTGCGCTCAATATTTATTATATATTCTGAAATTGACTTCCGTGAAGTTTCAGGGCTTTTGGAGTTGTGCAGAATAGGTCTCTAATATTTGCTCCTTTTCCAGCCCAGAATCCCAGCTGCCAGCATTCTCCCTCTTTATGCAAACCTTGTAGAATAACAGAGAATAGGCATACGTATTGTGACATAATGTGTAATAACAGCCCATAATGCAATAAATATCAATATAAAAGGATGATGCAAAATGGACGTATCAACTCCCCCAAGCTTAGACCTCACTTGTCCTCAAGCGAAAGCCGAAATCGAAAAATATGTCCACATGTTTAGAGATAGAGGTGTCGATAAAATAAAATACGGACATGGGGGCATCATGATCATTCTTAGAACAACAACTTATATAATTCTTGTCATATAATCTCTTATGCTAGAGTAATAACTCAATTACAATTTCAAGTATGAACCGTAAACTTCATTGAAAACTAACAACCTATAATCTCAGTCATTGGAGCAATTGCAATTTATCATAACATAGGAAAGAGTCAATGTATAAGAGCTTTTCAGCAAGTCCACATACTCAACTATCATATAGTCTTTCACAATTGCTGACACCCACGCGATACTTAT
Source organism: Triticum urartu (assembly GCF_003073215.2). Classification (NCBI taxonomy): domain Eukaryota; kingdom Viridiplantae; phylum Streptophyta; class Magnoliopsida; order Poales; family Poaceae; genus Triticum; species Triticum urartu. Next base: position 275,446,574 of record NC_053024.1, on the reverse strand, counting down.
GGGTATGGAGTTTTAATCGGACACAGAGAAAGATAGGGGCTTATAGTTTTGCCTCCCAACGTTTTACCTCAAGGGTAATGTCAACAATAATAGTTCATGAAAACTCATATCCAATTAGCCATATATACCAGGATCTTTCCCACATACTGTGCTTGCCAAAGGATAAAGTGTAAAAAGGAAGGGTGAAGATCACCATGACTCTTATGCAATGTAGGAGATAGAAGTAAAATATAGGCCCTTCACAGAGGGAAGCAGAGGTTGTCATGCGCTTTTATAATTGGATGCACAAAATCTTAATGCGAAAGAACGTCACTTTATATTGCCACTTGTGATATGGACCTTTATTATGCAGTCTGTCACTTTTATTTCTTCCATATCACACGATAATATAAAGCTTATTTTCTCCCACACTAATAAGTCATACATATTTAGAGAGGAATTTTTATTGCTTGCACCGATGACAACTTACTTGTAGGATCTTACTCAATCCATAGGTAGGTATAGTGGACTCTCATGATAAAATTGGTTTAAGGGTATTTGGAAGCACAAGTAGTATCTCTACTTGGTGCGATGAATTTGGCTAGCATGAGGGGGAAAGGCAAGCTCAACCATGTCGGATGATCCATGATAATATAATTTATCTTAGATGTAAGAAAACATAACCCATTACGTTGTCTTCCTTGTCCAACGTCAACTCTTTAGCATGTCATATTTTAATGAGTGCTCACAATCATAAAAGATGTCCAAGATAGTATACTTATATGTGAAGACCTCTCTTTCTTTATTACTTCCTATTAATTGCAACGATGACCAAAACTATGTTTGTCAACTCTCAACAACTTTTATTCATCATAATTTTTCTATGTGAGCTCATTACTCTCCATAAGACTCACATGATCTCTTTGTTTCTTTTTATTTCTTTCTCTTTTCTTTTGTTCCCTTAGGATCATGGCAAAATAATCAAGCCCTTGAATCAACACTAATCTTTATTATATAGCTCATAGACTCGATTACATAGAAGAACTATAAAGCAAAACTCACAACTAGATCATACTAAGACTTTTATTCTACTAGATCAAGATATTACCAAAAGGATCGAACTAAGAAAAACAGTAAAAATAGAAGTGATGGTGATACGATACCGGGGCACTCCCCCAAACTTGGTAGTTGCCAAGGGAGTGCCCATACCAGATACTCAATTCTTCGTTGTTGGTGGAGAAGGTGATGGTTTTGTTGATGGTGTAGGCTTGTCGTCCTTCTCCCATGGCATGGGCTCACCATCATAGAAGGATGATCGAGTCTCCTGAAACCTCAAATCTGCAGCCAAACTCATCCTCTTGAATCTATATTCATACTCACAGTTTTGATTTTGCAGGTCATAGATCTGGGCTTGGAGGTGCTCGTTTTTCTCATGAAGTTTGAAGATGGCCTCCCCAATGTCCTTGATGTCCAGCTTGTGGTTGTTGGTGAACTCCGTGATCATAATGTGATTGGAATCGAGTCCACGCTCCACCATCCCCCGACACTTGAAAACTTCTTGCTCCAATCCCTCGAGCCTTGCCTCCGTGCTTCCGGTCTTCCTTGGTCCCTCAGCATCGTGGATGTGCAACAACCCCTCACACATCTCAATGGTTTGAGGGTGTTGCAGCACTTCTGCGAGGTAGGGGTTGATGACCTTCTCGAAGAACTGGTCCTTGGGGGCGCTTGGAGATGACATGACGACTTGGATCTGTCAGAAAAACAACTCGAAACAAAAATAGGAGATTTTTGCGTGATACGGGAGTCAAAACCCCCGGGAGATTATATAATGAATTTTTACTGACCAAAATACGTGTCATGTAAGAAAACGGAGTCCGAAAAGCGCATGAGGTGCCCACGAGGTAGGGGGATGTGCCCAGGGGGGTAGGGCGCGCCCTCCACCCTCGTGGAGACCTCGTGTCCTTCCCGGACTACTTCTTATTTTTCTATTTTTCTAAATTTTCCAAAACGGAGAAATATTGCCTTAAAAACTGTTTTGGAGTCGGTTTACTTACCGTACCACATACCTATTCCTTTTCGAAGTCTGAAACGTTCCAGAAAGTGTCCCTTATGTATTGCTCCGGGGTTACGGTTTCAATAACATTGGTTTCAACATTTATGGGATTACCTGAGATATAATGTTTGATTCTTTGACCGTTCACCACCTTCGGATTTGTGCCTTCGAAGTTGTTGATTTTTATGGCACCGGAACGATAGACCTCCTCGATAACGTAAGGACCTTCGCATTTAGAGAGAAGTTTTCCTGCAAAAAATCTTAAATGAGAGTTGTATAGCAATACATAATCACCTACGTTAAACTCACGCTTTTGTATCCTTTTATCATGCCATATTTTAACTTTTTCTTTAAACAACTTGGCATTTTTGTAGGCTTGGGTTCGCCATTCATCGAGTGAGCTAATATCAAATAACCTCTTCTCACCGGCAAGTTTAAAATCATAATTGAGCTCTTTAATAGCCCAATATGCCTTGTGTTCTAGTTCGAGAGGTAAGTGACATGCTTTTCCATAAACCATTTTATTCGGAGACATACCCATAGGATTCTTATATGCAGTTCTATAGGCCCATAATGCATCATCAAGTTTCTTGGACCAATTCTTTCTAGATCTATTAACAGTCTTTTGCAAAATTAATTTGAGTTCTCTATTACTCAATTCTACTTGACCACTAGACTGAGGGTGATAAGGAGATGCAATTCTATGATTAACATCGTATTTAGCAAGCATTTTATGGAAAGCACCATGAATAAAATGTGAACCACCATCAGTCATTAAATATCTAGGGACTCCAAATCTTGGAAAAATAACTTCTTTAAGCATTTTAATAGAAGTATTATGATCAACACTACTAGTTGGAATAGCTTCTACTCACTTAGTAACGTAATCAACAACAACTAAAATATGTGTATATCCATTAGAGGAAGGAAAGGGTCCCATATAGTCAAAGCCCCAAACATCAAATGGTTCAATAACGAGAGAATAGTTCATAGGCATTTCTTGACGTCTACTAATATTACCAATTCTTTGACATTCATCACAAGATAAGACAAACTTACGGGCATCCTTGAAGAGAGTAGGCCAATAAAAACCAGATTGCAATACCTTATGTGCAGTTCTATCTCCAGCATGGTGTCCTCCATAAGCTTCGGAGTGACACTTGCGTAGGATCGGTTCCTTATCATGCTCAGGTACACAACGTCTAATAACACCATCTACTCCTTTATAAAGATGTGGGTCATCCCAAAAGTGATGCCTCAAATCATAGAAGAACTTTTTCTTTTGCTGGTATGTGAAACTAGGTGGTATAAACTTAGCAACAATGTAATTAGCATAATTAGCATACCATGGTGCAGTATGAGAAGCATTTATGACATTTAATTGCTCATCAGGAAAGCTATCATCAATAGGAAGTGGGTCAT